>NC_039358.1:236128174-236159091 GCF_003573695.1 Papaver somniferum
TTTTGAAAAGGAAACACTTTTGATACATATACAAAAGGAAACAAAAGATTACATGACACTTTGCAAGAGGTAGCCCTTTTTGATGCACCCAGTTAAATTCGATGGTTGTCTTTCTTAATGTAACCTCCACCTTCTATCCCAACCAACCAAAGAACAAGCTAGTCAAGTTTCGTTCAGTATTCTAAAGTGATTGGCAACTAAAACTTCCGATAGAACACCTCAAGGATGAGGCTATACATGTATTGGTAGATCGTGCGCGTGCAAGTATCTTATCACTATGTGAATTGTGCTAGAATCAGGGTGCCTAAATATCTAGACTAAGACTCCTAATAAAAATACATATTTGCACAAGAGTCAACATTTCAAGGTAAATGAGCTCCATTTTTATGTTTTTTTCAATTTTTAATTTTTTATTTTGATTTTTTCATTTTTTTCAAAAAGAAGGAGTTCTTGTTTTCAATTATGGCATATTATCAAAGTATCTACTTTTCACCCCCAAACCTAAACTAAACATTGTCCTCAATGTTTCAAAATATGAACAAAATTATAATACAACATATGAAGAGGATCATGTTGAGTAGAGAAAAAGGAAAGAGAATACCCGATTTCGGCGAAAGCAATATTAGAACTCCGTTATTCAAGGAAAAAAAATCCAACATATTTCAGCCGAGATCATATTGGATTAGAAAAATATATACAAAGGGAACAAAAGGGTTTTAAGAAATTTTATCTACTGGATTATATACAAAAAATTCACCATACAGTAACAATCTAAAGAGTTGAGGATCAACCCAAAAGACAAAGTGTAGAGATTTCAACAGCTTCACACAATAATAATATGATAGGCATGAAAGTGAAGCTGTGAAACAAAATGAGCTACCCCCAAACCTGGATTTTTCAACGGATAAAATTTTGGAAACAAAATCTCGCAGTTTTGGGGGTTCATCATGTACAAGGTCTAACTCAAAGTGAACTGTGCTAGGGACGGGCAAACATGCTAATTCCAACTGTGGTTCCTCAAATGTATTATACTTAGAAGCAAAATAGTCCAAAAGGACTTGGGAAGCACACAGTTCCAAACCTAGATTAGGGACTCTCAGAAAAGTCGGTTTGACAATATGGGTACAAACCAAATCTAGGTTTGGTGGAAGGCCATCAGATTGTGACTTATGTAGGACGATAGGCACATCATTACTAATCACATCAACATCTCCTAAGTCTTCTACACGTGTCACAACATGCTCACAATCATCAAACAAATTATCAAGTCCACAATCAGAATCATCATCATCAGAAGAATTATTCTCATGCATCGGCAAATCAGGAGAAATATCACAATGTGACCTAGGTAGAGAATCAGACACATCAATTATATTTTCATGCATAATAACATTAGTGTCTACAGAAGATTCAACGATTCCTATGTCATGCTCATCTTCACAGAATAATTGTATGAATCCCATGTCAATATCAAAATCATATGAATTACAATGAGTATTAGAAAAAACAACATTCATGAAGGTCGAGGGCGAGAAGCCATATGTTATTGAACCAACAGGTTCCACAATATTTTCATGTTCTTCTAACATATCATCATAATCGTCATAATCATCATCATGGTAGCATGCATATTGGTCCTCATTAACAGTGGTGGTGTCATTAGTCGATTCATGTTCCTCTAAATTAGGTTCATATTCAACATCATTTACATGAATGGGACTAGACACTTCATTAGGGACAACATACATTTCCTCATGAATTTCCTCCTTTTGTAGGTGAAGCAAAATCTGATCTAAATATGCATGAATTCGTGATGTAGATCTATCAAAGTTTTGCTTGCTGAGTCTGAGAGCTTCTGTGGTGGAGTCTAAATTCATGGGAGTACAAAATTTTTCATGTTCAAATTGTGGTGAATGGTACATGTGTGCATGGTCATTAGGGTTTACAAAATATTGATCGCAACCCTCAAAGGATTGATTATGGTCTCAATGACTACCATTCTCACAATTTATGGGCATTTCATACCTTGGATTTTCTCTAGATTGCCTAAAATTATGCAAAATATGACAGTTCTCAACAGGGTGGTCTAAACTACCACATGCGGGACATGCATAGATTTCAGGTTGCCTAAGAAAATTAGACGTGACAGATTCCTCATGTGATTGCATTTCTAAAGTTGTGATTCGAGCTTCTAATTGATCGATCAGTGATGATTGTGTGAGTGAGGCACTAGCAAAATGTTCATTTTCACGTTGTGGTGAATGATGCATGTGTGAATAGTTATTAGGGTTCATGTATTGAGGCTCGGGACTTTGAAAATGTCCATAATAATTCCTATAACTATTGACATCATGGTCTATGGAAGATTCATAACGTGGAGTATGTCCATACGCAAGTTCTCTAAGGGATTTGTTGTATTCCCCAACTGTAGACCAAGATCCAGACATGATTTGGCTCAAAAGCTAAGTAACTATGTTACAAAGCCCAAAATTTGGTTTTTTAATGGGTTTGGATTTTTGGGAAAAATTTGGTTTTTATGGGTAACATTTGGTTTTGTTGGGTTTTGGAAAAAGAAATTTGGTTTTTAATGGGTTTTAGAAAATTTTGGTTTATTGGGTTTTGAAAACTTTGGTTTTAGACTTTGAAGACAAAGCCCATTTGGGAGCTTTTGGTTTTGATGGGAGCAAATTTGGTTTTAAAGAGGTAGAAAAATTTGGTTTTTAATTGGGAGCAAAAATTTTGGTTTTAGTATTGGGAGCAAGAATTTTGGTTTTAGTGTTGGGAGCAAGCCCACATTGGTGGGAGAAATTGCTTTGCCAAGGGAAGGTGAACTAAGCCCACAATGTGTATGCAAACTGAAGCCCAATGTAGCTTTTGAAATAGCCCAACTGTTGCTTGTTTGGTCTGAGGCCCAGTTGGGCTTTTAAAAGTTCAGTTTTTCTAATTTAAAACTACAGGCCCAAATCAATCTAACACCACAAGCCCACAAGCAATTAAACAAACAAGCCCACAAGAAATTAATTACAAACCCAACAGAAAAATGGAAAAAATTATTACAAGCCCACAAATAAAAAATGGAAGCCCACAGGTTGGGTTCTCTTAATGGGTTTAGGCTTACTTACTTAAGCACAACCCAGCTGCTCAGTTTGGTTGCAAAAGCCCAGTTGGGATTTGGATCATCCTAAGCTTTTGTCTTTGTTGAGGCCCAGTTGGGCTTGGCTTATGAATGGCAGCAGCACCACTTCAGGCCTAGCAGCAGGAGCAGATCAGCAGCAGCAGCAACAGCACAACAACAGGCTTTGGGTCAGGTCACACAGCAACAGGTGCAGAAGGCAGCAACAGGCAGCAACAGGGAAAGTAACAGCCTCAGTTCCACCAGTTCACCAGCAACAGTAGAGGCAGTGCAAGCAACAGCAACACCAGGTTCAAGGCAGAACCAGCAACAAAGGTGCAAATGGGCTAAGCAGTTCACAGCAGTGCACTAAAGCAACAGGCAAGAAGATGCTCTGATGCTGTGCAAGAACATCAAGCAAACAACTAGATGAAGATGCAAACAGCAAGAATGCAATGTAAACAACAAATGATGCAAGTGCAGCTGCAAGCTAAGAGCAACAGCAAGCAAATGAGCAAGGAAAGAAAAACAACAAGGATATGTTACAGGACTTATGATGCAGGTGACTTAAACTAAATGTGAGATAAAACTATGATGCAATTGACTGAAAAGCTAAAACTACAACTAACAGTACAGCTAACACATATATACAAGTAGTATGCAAATGATGCAGAACTACACAGTTGCAGTAGCAATGACTGAAAAGAAAAAACTAAACAAAATATGTACAGGGTAAAGTAAAGAAAAAGAAAACAACAATGGCACCGCTACCGAGTCCCCGGCAGCGGCGCCAAAAACTTGGTAGGCATTTAAAGATGTGAGAAAATAAGACAATGAAGCAGCCTACATGTTATACCTGCAAGTGCACAGGGTCAGTTGTAGCTTGTGTGCAAGAACAGGGTCATTCCACAGGGACTTGGGTGTGAGTTGAAGCTTTCCTAAGATAAGCTAGTTCTCTAAGCTAAGCAGTGGCAGTGAACTAATGAATCAATGATTGTGACAGTGGCAGTGATAGTGACAGTGGAAGTTAAACAAAGGCAGTGAGCCTAAGGCAGTGAACTAGTGCAGTGAATGAAAAAGATGCAGAACTGTGTGAAGTTACTAAGGCATTGAATCCACCAATAACCTATGCTAAGGCAATCTCAATTTCAATATCACTCTTGTCCCTGGTGTAGATATCAGTGAGCTTCTAGGCTTGCTGACTATCTAGATGGCAGTGAAGGTTCAAGCCTGCTGCTCATCAAAGGGTTGTTTCAGGAGGATGGTTTAGTATCACTAAGATAATTATCTAATCCTAGTATTAGCTGTCCTCTCACAAAACAAACTAACCGCAGATCAATCACTTAGATGAGTAAGAAATCCTAAAGGATAATTTATCTTAAACAGTTCTAGCACAACAAGAACAATATCTATGATTTCAACTAACTAGCAGTGGCATTGGTTTCATCTCAACCTTAGCACCAGTGATTTAGAACATAATGAAATAGCACAAGAAAGTTAACTACACATGACAGAACATACTTGAAACTTAAACATTAACAAAACATTGAACACTAACACAACAGACATTAACAGTGGATAAGAATCAAATTAACCCAATTAGGGGGTTTCTCGGATGACCCAAGAACAGTTTTTGCATTCTCTACAGCTTCCCTTTTATAGTTTTTCAAAAATACAAAACCTTAATTTGCAAACCCTAACTTTTGGGGAAAATCAAATTCGACATACCCATGTGTAAATTGGCTTCGACCCATGCTTCTTGATGTTCTTCTGCTCCTCCTCTAGCTCTTGTTGCGCTGTTGGCCTAGCCCTAGACTTCTGTGAACCCTAGCTTCTCTCACTGTCGAGTTTGTAGCATCAGGACTCGATTCTACAGACGAGAAAGGAAGAGACAAGTGTGGTGATGGAATACTGAGTTTGTCGGGGGAAGGTGGTAGTGGTGGTGTTCGAGATGAAGGTGGAAGAAGTTGCAGGTCTGTTGAGGGATGGCTGTTGCAGAGAATTTGGGGAGAAGAGAGCTCGATGGATAATGAGATTAGGGTCTGTTTGTTTGGGGTGTAGGTGTTCGGTTGCTAGGGTGTGAAGCGGGGATAGCGAACTTTGATGAACATCGAGTAAAGAGCGTTGGATGATCCCATATAGATTGAATCGAACGGCTACGATGGAGAGGTATGTAGCGACCGTTGGATTATGAGATACAACAAAATTGACGGCTTCAGATGGAGTTAGGTACTATGGTGTTTGACAAGAGCTTCGGATTTTGATGCACAATGATGAGGCGACCGTTGGATGACAAGATGGATCCAATCTGACGGCTCTCATGGATTTGGGTTTTGGGTATGCCAAGCCCATATCTTCTTTAAGAACAATTCTTCCTATTCAAGCCAACTTCTAGTTGATCCGGCTCTTACAAACATCATTCTTCGCTTCCTCCTAGCGGGAGTCTTTGCCGTTTCTTTGCTCTTTTCGCTCCGTGAGATAACCAGGCTTTATTTAATACCTAAAAATGCAAAATTAATTAAGAAAAATATTTATTCTTGAAAACAATGAAAATACAGAATATGGGATAAAATGTAGAATTAATGCACAAAAGATGAGTTAAATGCCAAGAAAAATATATAGAAATATGCACTTTTTAGCACTCATCAGCTGACTAGCACTAGTAAAACCCAACGGAACAAGCTTGGTTGATGATCTTATCAACTTTAACATCTCAAGCCAACATCAATATCATTTGCAATATCTTCTACTTCCTTGAAGTAACAACTGCTCCATCCATACATTCCTCTCACCCATTAACCATCATTGGAACTTCTGTTCATAAGCAACATACACATCTTCAACTGCAGATACAACCTCACTGCAATCACCCATTCTAATTCCATTGCAGCAGCACCTGCAACACCAGCTTGCCATCACCATGGCAGACACCAAAATTGCACTTATACAAATGCCAGCAACAACAACTTCTTGTATTGCTCATCTGAACTCCATTGCACCCATTCTACACTGCCTTGGCAACTCAGTTTTCTTCAATTCATGGCACCAGCTTCTCCAAGTACACTCCACAGTCCACCAGTTCAGTTCTAAATGCTCATCACTTCAGTCACCATCCGTGCAGACCTCCATCATTCCTCATACCAACAGCTTCAGTCCATCATATTCTTCTATTTCTCAGTGTTGTTCTCATAGGTAACATCAGAAACAAACCAAACCCATCCTTCCTTCACTGCATACAACAACACATCACCACCAGAAGCTAATCATAATAAGTCACTACTACCATCTGTACTTCATCTTTGTTGTGAATTAACACCACCAACACATTGTTCTTCAGCTCTGCAATATTGCTTACAACTCACACATCATCACATTCTGGAGCTTCACCTGTCCTAACCATACATCAAATTCACTTTATTTCAGTTTCATAAACTTAATCCTACCCTTTTTCTAAAGATCATGAAAAATCTACCTTCTCAGCAGCTGTATCTTCTTCATCTTTTGTTCTTGACTGAACAAATATGAAACCCCCACCGATCTCAACTCCAAGCCAGTCCTCTTTCCCATAAAAACAATTGGTATAAAACACAACACCACCTTCTGCAATCAAATCCGCTACCATCTCAACTATCTCGGTTCAATTCATCATCTCAAATTCATTCAAGCCCTAACCCATATCTCAATCAAACCCTGGATTTTCTGTTCTTGGATACAACAACAATCAAATCGAGAGAAACCCCCAATTTTACTCTCAAACCCTCACTCCTGAGAATCTCAAATTCTTGTCCTCTGATTCTTCACCATCTTTAATCTCGAGCTCACCTTGTTACTGATTTCAGAATTAACTTGAACCCAATCTTCAATTTCCTTATAAACGTCAAAATCTAGTCATTAGCAGACCCTTAAGCAATCTCCATCAAATCCACAGTATCATCTTAAAAAACCGTAACTTCCCATGAATATGAACAACAACAAATACGCAAATTCATCCAGATTTGATCCCTAAATCGCATATTACGAATTGAAATGGGTTCTGAGATTGAATCAGTGAAAGAAGAAATCGGTAGCATATTACGAATTAAAGTTGGGTTTCGATTGATTTAGGGTTTGTAGAAGGTGGATATGAGGTATTCGATTGATGAGTTTCTGTGACTGAGGTTGTGATGATTTTCACCGAAAATTGCAGATGAGAACTAATATGGGTCGATTCAATCAATAAATGGAGATGAAGAAGAGGGACTGAGAGAAGAGCAGCGGTGGTGATGAAGAAGAGAGGTGGTCTTCGGGGGAGAGGGAGAGGAAGAGGAAGAAAGAGAGAAAGAGATAGAGCTCGAGTGGTTGAGGGAGGGTTTGGTGGGTGAATGAAAATGCTGGACGGACCAGATTTTGTTTGGTCCATTCATACGGATTGAGAAAATAATTTAACGGTTGAGATTGTATTTTGGGATGCTCATACGGATTAAGAAACATGTGTATTTCTCCTTGTGCTAATACGAAATCATGCATTCGGTTTTATTATCAATCTTCAACACGAAAAAATCTAAAAAAATATGAATAAATTTAGCACATTGTTATCGACATTCTGATATAAAAAAATCCAAATAATATATAAGAATGAAGCTGAAAAATAAGAAATGAATTCGATAATTGGTGTGTTTCTTTGTGCTTCCGGTTTGAATTTCGACTAGTTACATAGGTCATGAAGTAATTTCGACTAGTCATACAGGTCATGAAGTAGATTGTAGGATCAGCATCTCGCAACAATTATGTCTCAGCGAAATTATCAATGGTATCGCACAATAGCGTCGCAGAACAATTTCAGAAACGACGTCAGCAAGGATCATGAGAAAGATGTGATAGTCTTGCGAAAATTAGAGAGCTTGCGAAGTTAACATTTGTAAGGTTGCGAGAATGTCGCAAACCATATCCGAAAATAAAGGACAGATTAGCTGTCATCCAGTATGTATTTCCTTATAAATAGTCATTCGAGTTGTAAAGGGGAGGGAGATCTTTTTTGAGTAAGAAACAAGTAAATAGGAGAGAGAAAGTTCAGAGCAGAGTTCATTCTTGACTTCTTTATCCTTCTTGTAAGAACATTCAAAAATGAATCAATAAAATTAAGAGTTTAGACCTAAAAATGAGCTGATCAACAATGAAATCATATGAGGGGTGTGGTGTAGGATTTCCTGCAACTACATAATGGCGCTAGAAACAGGGACGGGTGGAAGATTATTCTAGAGAAAGCTAAAGATTGATATTGAGATTTGTGAAAATTTAAAGTGATTGATTAAGAATTTTTCATAATTTCTTGCAATACTGTTAGCATTGAAGAAATTGCTAGAAGAAGAAATACATCTGAAAAACCGACTACTATTAGAAGAAGCAAGAGAATTGCTGGAAGAGGAAGAAGTGAAAATCTAATTCAATCGCCAATTCAACAAACGTTAGTTCAATAGAGGAATACAGATTATGACAGAGTGAGCGTACACACTTGGCGATCAAATTCAGCAGAAGAAATAGAAGAAGAGCAACAAAATAGAAATTATAGAAAGGAACAGAGAAATCAAGAAGCAGATGAAGGAATAATTCATAGAAATGAGGAAATTGGAGCGTTAGAAACATTGAGACGAGGAATACATGAAGAAAGAAGAGCCGAGGCAGAAGAACGTGCAAATTTAACAAGGCACAATCACGAATTAAGGATGGAGAATATCAGATTGCAGAATAGAAGATCGAGAAGTATTACAAAATCATATTCCAGATCGACTAGAAGAGAAATGAGGAAAAATTCACCCATGATCAATACTGGAAACAATATTCAAGAAGAAATATCAAATCCTAATGAAGAATATCGCGGAAATAGAGAAAGAACTGATGATCGTTACATTCCACAAAATGAAACTTTTGATGATGGGAAAATTGGAGGAAATCAAGAGAACGGGCAAATTCAGAGAAAAAATAACCAAGATGGCGAAGGAAATCAAGAGGATGGAAGAATAATTTTACATGTGAGAGAAAATCAAAGAAACCAATAGACAATTGAAGAAGAAATTGAAAGACATAATGTTGAACAAGCACGTTTAATCTGCGAACGTGAAAGGTTGAGAGCGGAAATGGAAGAGCAAGAGCTTCAGGAGACAATTCGCCAGAACAATCATGACAATCGAGAAAGAAGGCGTATACAAAACCGGAATAATGATAATCTCAATGAGAAGTATGATAGAGTGAAGAGAATGGATGAAAGACAACGAATTGAGTTGATAAGAAATGAAAAAAATTATGGAGGGGAAAATAAACGACATCATCATTTGCGAATTCAAGATAGGGATGAGGAAGAGAATCGCATAAGAAGACGATATGAGGATAATGAAGAAGAGATACGAAATTTCGCAAGAGAAGATAGACGTGAACGCAGAAGAAGAGAAGCAAAATTAAAAAGACCAATGGTCCAAGATTCAGGTGTAAATAAACAAATCTTGAAAGAATTAGAAGAAATGAGAGGAATGCTAAATAACAGAGGAGAAGTAGGTAGAAGACAATTGGATGAAGCAATAGAAGAAGCTGCGAAAACTCCATTTTCAAAGGAAGTACAATTAGGAGGAATACCACCGAAATGCAATTTGTCCGCATTAACCAGCATTTTCGATGGAACAACTTGTGCAATTCAACACATTAAAGCTTATGTGAGGTGCATGTTACAATGGGAAAATCATGATGCAGTATTGTGCAAATATTTCGCATCCAGCTTAACAGGAGAAGTGTTAAAATGGTTTGAAGGTTTACCAAAGAATACAATAACCTCCTTCAATCATTTGCAGACCCCATTCTTGGGAGCATATATAAGTAATAATTACTCACGACCTGGTATAGAAGATGTGTTTGGATTAAAACAAAGGATTGGAGAAAGTTTGAAACACTTGACTAAAAGATGGAGAACTATGTGTAGCGAAATGGCTGGCCGCGTAGATGAGAGATATCTCATATTATCATTTATCAATGCTATGTTTGCAACAAACCTGTTATATGTTCAAATTTTCAGAGTCAAGAATAAGATTACAATGACTGAATTGCGAGAACTTCAAGAAGAATACATTGCTTTAGAGGAAAAACAAAATGAAATGGAATCATATCCAATTGCGAACACCAGCTCACAAACAGCGGATGCAAGCTTATTACCCAAGCTAATAAACACAGTGGTGAATACTTCGCAAGTACAACAAGAAAAGGAGACAAGTAACAATCAGCAGAAATTGGTAGCTATGGGGAGTCGAGATCAAAAAGAGTATGAAAGAGAAAGAAATTTCTACAGTCGTGGAGGAAATAACAAGATTCAAAGACTCGATCAACCACAAGAAACTTATGGAGGTCAAAGACCAAACTTTAATAGAGGGAAAGGAGGTCACAAAGTAATATGGGAAGAAATCAAGATGCCACCTCTAAAGGCAAGTGTAGAGAAGATATGGGAAGCTATAATTTTGATGGAGAATATACCAAGACCATGGAACATGGGAACGGAACCGCCCCCAAATCACAGAAGTCATGAATTTTATTCTTATCATCATTTTCATGGAAATACCACAAACAATTGAAGAAATGTAAAGAGAATTATTTTGAGAATAATAGATCAAGGAAAACTAAATGAATTTCTGGTAGGCATCCGCAATCTCAACCGTTACCACCACCGCCAGAACATCACAAAGTGAATACGATGAAAAAGAAAGAAACATTCTTCATATAAGTTGGTGCAAAAGCAAAAAATATATTTTGTCACTCTGTCGTACATTCATATAAGACAATTGAAGATTTTCATGATAATGTTTTAAGCAGAGTGTTCGCAAGAGATAATAATGGAAGAGAAATTATGAATATTGTGAAAATTTCGCGACTAGAGGAATGGCAGAAACAGATCATTTCTTTTACCGCAGAAGAAATTCCCGAAGGAGAAGAGGTGCATGACAATCCACTGGTAATAAAATTAGAAATTAATCCAAAACCAAAAGAAGATGAGGATGATGAAGCTGAAGATTCATGGGCAATCAATAGAATCCTAGTCGATACTGGAAGCTCTGTGAACATCTTATTTTATCATACTTATAAAACCATGGGCGGAAGAGATGATGACCTTAAACCATCAACATATAAGATATATGGTTTTAATGGTACTGCTAACAAGCCTAAAGGGGAGTTCACTATGCAAATTACATTGAAGGGAATATCTTCTGAAATCTCATTCTGTGTCGTTGATGTAGAGTCACCCTACAATGCATTAATTGGTCGACCTTGGTTACATGGGATTCTAGGTGTAGCGTCAACTTTCCACCAGCGTATCAAGTTTCCCACCCCAATGGTGTAGGAATCATAAAGGGAGATTGGATTGAAGGAAAAAGATGTTACGAGACTGAGATAGAATATTGCGAAGGAAGAGCAAACAAGAAGGAAAACTGGCGACACAAAATCAAATACGTACAAAGAAGTGAGAGGTTGATGGTGGATACAATCGAAAATAAAGGAGAAGAGATGTTGCGAAATTAATGTTAACTCGGAATAAGAAGGATAAACATACAACTACCAAGGAAGCCGTAGCAGAAAATAATAAAAAAGCAGAGGATGGCAAGGATAATAAAAACAAGAAATGTATGAATGATTAAGTTGTTGCGATATTCTCGCGATAAGTAAAATTCTCAAAAATACATTTGATTGAACAACAAAATTGAGATTGTGAAGTTCAGATACAATATAATGATTTGCGAGACTCTCGCAGAGTTAATAAATTTTACAGAAAATAATCAGAGAAGAATGACAAAAGAGAAAGAGGCGAACCTTTATGGCGTACACCCTAGTTCGCGAATATAATTTAGCAAGAGGCAAATGTAAGACCTAAAGTACGTCATATAAGGGGGTACCTATTGCATGATTCAGGGAAAGGCTACACCGCCACTGGAACCTGAGTCATGGAGATTTGGGGTCAATAAAACCCATCCGGGAGAGGCACCTTGGATTTTTAACTTAAGCATATGACTTAAGTTGGGCGACTAAGGTAATAAGGACTCTCCCAAGGAGTGCAGAATCTGATCAAAGCACCGAGGTACACGGTTGAGTCAAGGGTGCCGGGGGCGTTTGAAGCGTCCTTGCCATTCTTGACAAGTCTTGGCTTATACTGCACTCGACCTGAAGAAAACCCCACTTAGGGTGCGGTCTCGTAACCATAAGACCTATAGGTAAAAGGGATAAGAGGCTGCGAAAACAACTGGTTGTTTTTAAGACTGGATGGGAGGAGCTAACCTTGTATGGTAGAAGTACGCCTCCTTGAATGGGAAACCAGGAGGGAGATAAGGGCGGCACCCTCCATTAGGGAGCTGATAAGTGTCTTAAGACGCAAATGTCATGAGGCTTTTTATTCGCAAGGGTATTAAGGCTTGTCATATTTGTGCAACAATCCTGAAGAGGCAATAATACAAAAGAAAAAGATAATACGAAATCAATGGGTTTTCGCATGAAAGTGCGAAGACGTCCTGCGATTTCGTCGCAAGACGGCAATGTCATGGGGCTTTATTTTCGTAAGAATATTTAGGCCTGTCATATTGTCGCAACATTCCTGAAGAGGCCGTAATACAAAGGAAAAAGTTAAGGAAAAATCAATGGGTTTTTGCATGAAAATGCAAGGACGTCCTGCGATTTTGTCGCAATGACAAGAGGTGGCATAATAAGACCTTTAATTAGGAAAGCAAAATAAGAACACACAGGAATGAGATTTTGAAAAAAAAAACAAAAATCACTTCGCAAAAGGCTTCGAAGTTATACAATAAGAAAAATTATATGAAATCTCTCGTTTGGATTTAAATAACAGAGGCAAGCATGGGAATGTATGAAATTAGAAAATGTTATTTATCTCCATATGAGAGATTACTCAAAAATTCAAGAATTAATAATTATATTGATTAATTGTATTGCAAAGAAGAATTTTTTTCATTCATGCAGGTTAAAATGGAAGAAACGCAAATACACAGAAAGAAGAAATAAGTGTACAAGTATTACAAAGAATCAAAGAAAGAAGTAAAGACTATTTCTTGGTTAATCCTCATTATCTTCACCAGACTTGTTTCCTTCTTCATCTGCGTCAGAATCTTTATCACCATCAAAACTTCCATCACCATCAGACTCTTCATCGTCATCTTCGCTATCAGAGATAATCAAGCTGAGAGTATTCTGTGGGATTTCTTCTAAAAGACAAGGATAATCAGAATGAGGGATATTATGATCATCACAAACCATCTGGATGGTTTGATTGCGAAAGTGCATCGCTTCATTCTTAAAATTCTCAACAGTGATTATGATTTGATTCTTTAATCTAGAATACTTATCGTTACGAGAAGAAAGATTCTTTGCGAGTTCCTTCTTTTCAGCTTCAAGTTCTTCAATCTTTTCACGATATTTATTTTCAGAATCCGCGAACAAAAGGCAACCAATTATTAACTTGATGAAAATTCGTAAGAAGCAAAAGATTAGTAAAGAAGAGCAATTAGCAACCTTCTCTGTCAGAAATCATGTCTCTAATCAAGGCTGTATGTTCAACTTGGAGACTAACATTTATGCCTAAATCTTTTCTAGCATCATATAAAATTTTCGCAGCCCAGACAAATTCATCCTCACTACTTATGAGAAGACGAGAACGAATTTGATTTTCCCTTTCGCAGAGTTCAATATTCTTGCGGTTAGCTTCATCTCGCTTAAGTTGAACTTCAAGGAAAACCTCTTGGAATTTCTCTAAAGACTTGGCACTTTGATCAGAGATACGATCCTTATCATCTATGAGACCGCTAATTTTGGTTCTTAATTCATTGGTCTTCTCTTTGGAATCAATAAGGAGACGCTTAAATCTGTTGGCTAAGACTAAACTGGATCTATGATCAATTTCTAAGAGGCGAAATTCGATCTAAGTTCATTTAGAGAAAGAGATGAAATTCTATCATTTGAAAAGCTATTTAAGGAATTGTTAAGACGTTCAAGAAGGGTATCATTATCCAAGGCAGTAGGAAATGAGCGAAGAAGGGTGGCTTCATCAGAAAGACCATAGATGTCTGCAAAAAGGATTATTTAAATAAGATAAAACAACAGGATGAATGAATAAAGAGAAAAGAGCAAAGTAACATACCGTTAAGCTGATTATTAGCTTGTTGAAGACTAGAAATTTTATTCTTATACGAGGAAGAATCAATTTCTAATTGTCTATTTTTTTCGTGAAGACTTTTAACTTCAGCTTCCAATTCTTCATTCTTTTTGCGAAATTGAAGATTTTTCTTTTCAAGATTTTCGCCTCTTCTCTCCAGATCTGAGGCAACAACAAAATAAGCTTTTCCAGCCTGCGAAAAGAAATAAAAAATATTAATATAGAAAGAGATTTTGAGTTATAACAATAAAAAAGTAAAAAGATAAAAGTATACCAGACTATTGAGAGAATGTAAGAAGTCTGGAGTCAGTGATCTAGAAACTCCACGAAGAGAGTTATCACCATCCAGTAAAGGGACATCACAAAGGGTAGCGAGAGCTTTGAAGGTATTTGCGAATTGGCTATCTCCCATCCCTTGTAGAGAATCAGAAAAGAGTCCAGAAAGCTTAGCCATAGAAGATTCAGGTGGAGAATCTTCAGTTGCAGCAAGATCATCGTTAGCTTCATCACCCTTATCACTTTCAGAACTTTCTTTAGGAAGAAAATTTGAAGGAGAAGGAGAACGAACTTTTCTTTTCTTTGGAGGAGGACCAGTTGATTTTTCCCTGCGAAGAGAACCTTTACCTTTATCACCAATCTTCGCAGCATCAGCAGATTCTTCTACTTCAGCAATAATCTTCACACACAGATAGAAATAAGAAATGGGAGCATGGAAGTAACAGTACTATTTAAAGTCATAAAATAAAATTTCTTACCTCATCTGTGTATGAGTGAAGAGCTAACAGAGTGCTAGATTTCCCAGTCCTGTTATAACTATCTTTTAGCTTTTGGATCTGCGGAATATCGCAAGAGTTAGAGAACAGAATAGTAAAAATCAATAAAGAAGTATAAAATGAGTATACCTCTTTCTCCTTCTCGGGCCAGGAGAAAACCCAAGGTTGATATGCAGCGATATTCGCAGGAAGAACGTTTGATCCAGCAATGTAAGGACCCTTTAGCATTAAAGGAAACACACACCATTTGTCATCTTTGGATTGACGAGGAGTTGTATTTTTACCAGAATGCCAGTCAATATCTTGCATAAGAATTTTGGCTTCATCAATGTTATCCTTCCTTCTTAATCAATACCCCAGCGAGTATTCTCTTTCTTCATGGAGATAAGTTCGTAGTTTTCAAAGAAATTCGCCATTATATATTTCTCAGCAACTATCTCTAGGTCTGCGAATTTTGGATCCCTAAGTTCTGTGGAGTAAAGAGATCCTCTACCAGCACCATGATTAGCGAACTCTAGCATCAGACGGATGCAGTCCCCACTTAGTTGGAAAATGGCTCGCGAAAATCTCGGATGAGTGAGAATTTCATAAAATAAAGGAATGTCTGGGTTATAAAGAGGAATAGGGAGACCTGCAAGAATTTGACCTAGCGAAATTATGATTGATTGATCATCACAATTTTGATTGGAGAAAAGCTTGACAGAAAGAATTGATTTGGCATTCACACCAGGAATGGGGAAGAGTGTAAGACCTTTATTAGCAAGATCTTTTTGGACATCTTTTAGATTCTTCTCATATCTATGACCACTTGGAGCCATGTTTGAATATAGAGTACGGGAATGTATAGAAAGTAAAAGAATTGAAGGAAGAAAAAAATTACAGCAGCAAAATTTGCAGAAGAATGACAGAGTTGCAGAGATGAGAGAATAAAAATAGAAGAGAAAGTAAAAAGGAAAGTGTAAAGAGGGGGGAGAAGAGTATATAAAGAAAATTTACTTCTCGAAGAAATAAACACCATTAAGACGAAGAGACGTGAGCGGTTGAAAGGTAGCGGTTACTGATCGCTGTCGTATGCGTCAAAATAATATTACTTTCTCACAACTTAAAATATATAATATAGCAAGGGTAATAAAGGATCGTTCCCACAAAGAGGACTAGGTTGTCAATATGTTTTGGTAACTTAAGCAAATAATGGGGGGATGTTTTGTTTTTATGAAACTAAAAATAAATAAAAGCAAACAATAAAGGTAGACTAATCAAATCGAGGATGAGAAAATATTGGTTACGGATTTCATCTTCATTCACAAACATGTTTTCTACACAATAACTAGAATTGATATTTTAATATCAACTTTTATCAAAGGCCCTAGGATACCTTGATCGCAAGAATGTCCCGCTAATTTCCTCTTATCATCAACAAACACATTAAAAGATGCGAATATGAATTCTACCTAAGAGAACAACCTAACGAGTAAAAGCACTATCAAGTTTAAATCCATAGATGCACTAAGTTTTATGAAATCAGGCCAATCAAAACAATCGAACGTGTAAAAGCACTAATCCGATTTAACAAAGGTTATGACTCACATGTGACTACTAGGATGTATCACTACAAGAAATAATCACAATTATGATACTTGTATTCAAGGTGTATCACATTTACGTATAATAAATCCTAAACTAGCAATAGATATGATTACGAGTTCTACCAATTTGCAACTTGATGAAACTAACAATCAATCATACATGTGATATTTCTAATGAATCATAATCTATAATTGTGAGACAAAACTAATTTATTGAACAAAACCCATGTTTGGAAATTCAACTTATTCCTTAACCAATAATAAAATCTAAGTACTCATGGCATATGAGTTCATCACAAGGAAAAAAAGAAAACCCATGTTTCGAAACCCTAGGCTAAAAGTAGAAGAAGAAGATCTCCTAAATTGTTTTTAGGCTTCCCTATATATAGAGTTTTGTAACCTCCTCTTGAAGAAAATAGGAAACCTAATAAAAATAGGAAAGTTCACCTCCTTAAAATTGTGTCCGTGCATCACACCCCGTGCAAGGTGACTTGCCAAGCTCTGGCCAAAAACACACGTCCTAAGACTGGTCGACAAAAAGAATGCTTAGTATAGCCTGAATGGGTGGCACAGCAGCTGTGGAAGCCCAGCCCATTTTGCAAATGGCTTGTCAGTTTCAGCAATCTAACAGCCCAACTCTCCTTTGCTTTTCTTCACTACCACCAGACTCCTTGAGAACTCAAACTCTATTCCTCCACTTCTCGTTCTCCTGCAGTAACAAGCTTTCGTGTCCTCCATCACTTGATCTCGACATTAATCTCGCCAGCTCCGACCACAGATCAAAATCCTGCCATTGTCGAGCTCTTTCCATCTACGACCAGTCTTCATCGATCACCAACTTCCATGCAAGTGAATCTTCTCCATTACCAGCCAACAGTCTCGCTGCAAAACCCACTTCGAGCCTCGGCTCAAGTCCAACACGAGCTTCATTCTCCTCTCGGCTTCATCACCACTGCCATTGGCATCATCACAACAACAACTCGATAGAACTTCAACTTCTCCATTCATTTCCGAGCTTAATAACAGTTCCATCTCCGACCAATGGAGGATGTAAACGCCGTCATCACTGCCATCTCTCTAGGCCATCCATCATAGCTTCATCGTCTACGACTGCAGTTTGCCGATGATATATACCACAACAAGCTCGTGTTCTTCTCAAGTTTACTCAAAACCCATTATGATCGACTCGTGTTTTACCATCGCCACAACGTCATCTTCAGCTCATCATTACTGCTCAATCACCATCGACTACCAAGGCTCATTCAATCAGCGTCTTCCTGGAAGCTTGAACGAGCAACCTTCCATTAATCCCGAGAATGTCTCCATCTCGTCGTTATACTGCCAAACCACGAGCTCAGCTCTTTCTTCTCTAATCACTTCCAATGGCCATCTCAATCATCTGAAGTAACATACATCACCAGCCAACAGTATTATTCTTTTGTCGCTGCCACGAATATACACAGCTGTTCCACCTTCCATTAACGCGAGCTCAACTTCACCACTGCCATCAGTCACAGCAGCTCAGCTCCATTTCAGTCTGTATCACCATTACCAATTCAATCCATCCATTAAACTCGAGCAGTCGAGCTAAGCTCATATGCTCTTGACCTTTCTCCATCTCCGCAAACCTTTAATCTTCATCGCCATTCATTGCAAGTGGCAGAAAACATCTTCATAAACCATCAGTGCATCACAAAAATGACCACAGACAGCTCCATCGATACCCATGTCTTCTCTCGAGCTAACTCCATCCCATTTTCGAACTACATCTCTGCCCTAACTTCCAGCATCGCCACCTCTGTCCGTTCAGGACTTTCGTCAAGCACTCAATGCGCGTTTTTTCTGCTGATACAGACATGAAGTTCCCATCGATTTCTATGGCCCTTTAATCTCCTTCCCTGCACAGTATTCCGATTCACACACAACCCACATTAATCTCATTCATTCTTCCCTGTATTATCGGTTCCAAAACTCGTGACAAAAGCCTCAGGCAGTTTTTTTTTTTTTGATAAGAATAGAGAAATTCATTAAGGAGATAAGAATTTACAAATGTCTACAACAGGTAGGCTGAAACAAAAGCAAAAAACAGAAAATTAGGAGAATACCGTCTCCCAATTGGATACAGTATAAGAGCAGTTCAGGTGAACCTTCTTTCCACAAGCTTCTGCCCATGATAAAACAAGGGACTTAACATCTGTAGCAAGGTCTGCATCTGTTTTGAAACTGTAGTTTTCTTCAAAAGTACGACAGTTACGCTCTCTCCACAAAACCCATATGACTGCAGCTGGTAACAAGTCCCACACTACTCTACCTGAAGGGGACAACATATTGAAAGACCATGATAGAGCAAAACTAAACATGGTTCCTGGAAACACCCAAGACCAATGTTTCGAAGGAGTAACAGCCATCCAAATATTGTGAGCTACCTTACAATGAAGTAAAATATGATCCTGAGACTCGGAACTATCCCCGCAAAGAACACAAGAGCTGTAGATGTCCATACCTTTGTGTTGTAACATATCCAAAGAATTCAGTTTACCATGTACTGCACACCAAACTAGGAAGTTAACTTTAGGAGGAACTCCGGCATTCCAGACAAAATGATATGGAAAATCAGCTACACCATCAGCAGCAACAAAATTCTCATATAGAGAATTAACAGTGAAACAACCTGAAGTATGAAGAGCCCACCTTCTCGTATCCGGTAAGTCATCAGTGGATGGTGGATTACTTCCAATGACACAAAACAGGTCAGCAAATTGCGCCACTTCTGAATTATTAAGGTCTCTCTTGAAATCAAATTTCCAAGCACCATCAGGTGTAATATGATCAGCCAAACTATCACACTGTAATCTATCTAATTTGGAAAGAAGATTGAAATTTTCTGTAAGGGATGTATTCCCGACCCATTTATCATTCCAGAATGATATCATGCCTCCAGAATGGATACCCAAAGTTGAATTTTTGTTTACCAGAACACTGACCTCAGAAATTGTTTTCCAACAAGATACACCATGGGGTGAAGTCACCATACCCGGTACCCAATTTGAAAAATTGCGTCCATATTTCTCCTCTATAAGCTTGTACCACAGGTGAGACTTTTCTACTCCGAATCTCCAGCACCATTTAGCTAGTAGAGCTAAATTCATCAATCTCAAGTTCAACACACCAAGACCTCCCCTTTCCTTGTTTGCAAAGACCACGTTCCATTTAATCAAATGAGAATAATTACTACCACCCCAAAGGAATTTCTTCATTTTCTTCTCTAGAATCTTGATGACAGAAATCGGAGCTTTGAAAAGAGAGAAATAATACATTGGCAGTGAGGTTAAGATGCTTTTCAGAAGAGCTAACTTGCCTCCTTTGGAAAGTGATATTTGATTCCATACAGATAGTCTGGCATCAAATTTCTCAATAATTGGAACCCAAATAGCTTTAGAAGTAGGCTTCGCACCAAGGGGCATTCCCAGATACATGAAAGGCATAGTATCTACTGCACATCCCAGCTCAACAGCCCACTCACTAATAAGAGGCACCTCGCCAATAGCAATTATTCTTGTTTTAGCTTTGTTAACTTTCAAACCTGCAATGTATTCAAAACAACGAAGAATACAAAACAAATTTGTGAGTTCCTCCTTGTTGTTGTCTACAAAGAAAATGGTGTCATCTGCATAGTGCAAATGATTAACCACTATACCATTCTGCACCATAGAAAAACCATTAAATATCTGAGTGTTAGCTGCTCTATCAATATATCTTGAGAAACCCTTCATAGCAATGTTAAAAAAAAGTGAAGATATAGGGCAGCCCTGTCTAACACCTCTTGAACTGCTGAAAAAACCAAAAGGAGACCCATTGATGAGCACAGAAAAGGTGGCAGTAGAATAAAAAAATTTAATCCAATTGATCCACTTCCTGCTGAAACCCATTTTTTGCATCATGAGCTCTAGATAACTCCAATTGATTCTATCAAACGCCTTCTCAAGATCTATTTTACAAATAACTCCTGGTTTCCCAGCTTTTAATCTTGAGTCCACTAACTCATTTGCAATGAGAATACCGTCTATGATATGTCTACCCTCAATATAAGAACATTGTACAGGTGAAATAAGTTTTGTCATAACCAATTTCAATCTAGTAGCAATTACCTTAGATAAAATTTTATAGACACTAGTAAGAAGGCATATAGGTCTGCAATCTTTAATAGTTTCTATATGATCTTTTTTAGGGACCAAAGTAATGAAAGTGGTATTATGCTTGGTATCAATGCAATCTTCTTCACAAAATTCTTTCATCGTATCCATAATGTCTGTTTTAATGAAGCTCCAACATTTATGAAAGAACATAATTGGGTAGCCATCCGGTCCAGGAGACTTATCATGACCAAGATCTTTAATTGCCTGTAAGACCTCAGCTTCAGAGAAGTTAGCATCCAATATTTCAGATTCAACAGAATTAATAGAATCAAAATCAATACCTTCCAACACAGGTCTGATAATCTCTTCTTCCTTGAAGAGATTCTCATAAAAACCAACAATATGCTCTTGCAACTTGAATCTGTCATCCACCAAAGTACCTTCAATGTACAACTGCTTCATTTTGTTATACCTTCGTCTTGCACTTGCCTTTCTTATGAAAAAAGAAGTATTTTTATCACCTTCCTGAAGCCATTTAGTCTTGGATTTAATCCTCCAAGATACCTCCTCCATAGTTGTGACTTTTTCAAAGTCCTTTTTATAGTTCACCAAATCTTGAATCTGGGAATTAGAAAGTGGAGACTCTTCAGCTATGTTGTCGAGACCTTGTATTTCTGATAACAGGAATTTCAACTTTGTACTTGTGTGCCCAAAAGTGATCTTGTTCCATTCTTTAAGTTTCTCCCTCAGAGCTTTTAGTTTGTGCCATAAGACCGAGCTAGCAGTACCTGCAAAACAAAAGGAAGTCCACCAATTTTCCAATAATTCCATGAAACCATTCTCCAAGAACCACATGATTTCAAATCTAAAGGGACTAGGGCCCCAACTAGGGTCTGAAGTATCTAAAAGAATGGGGATATGATCAGAGGTAGGACGGGATTTTGCTAATTGGGAAACAAGAGGATAATGGGACTCAAAGGAAGGAGATATTAAGAATCTATCCAGCCTGCTCATGATTGGATTAGACTGCCCATTAGACCAGGTATACCGAGCTCTTTTGAGTGGGAGATCGATAAGGTCATGTTGGTAGATGAACTCACAGAAGTTCTCCATGCTCTTTGTAATTTTATTACAGCCTTTCTTCTCATCGCACTTAGTAATCACATTGAAGTCACCTCCCAAACACCAAGGGATATCCCATAATCTACAAATATTATCCATTTCATCCCAAAATTCACCTCTGTCATGAGGTTTATTAGGCCCATAAACATTTGTCAGGATCCATTGGAAGCCGTCAAATTTGTTTGTGCAGCGAACTGACAATGTGTATTCACCCACCAGGGAGTCCTGTACTTCAACAAAATCCTTATTCCACAAGATTAACATACCACCAGAGCTTCCCAACGATTGCTGATATGTCCAACCATAATTAGGGTTACCACAAATTTGAGAGATATCGTATGCAGAGCAACGCATCATCTTGGTTTCTTGGAGGATGATAAGGGAGCATTAACAAGATGTATCATCTTCTTGACAATGGTTCTTCTATTACTGGAGCATAAACCCCTAACATTCCATGTAAGAATTTGTAAATTCATTTATAACATGAATTTATCCTTTTTTTTGTTCTTTTTGTCTTGACATTAGATTGACCAATTGCCATTCGGGAGATATCAAGACGCCTACATTCAGCCACAAGACGTTTGGGTACCACAGTTTGCTCTTCAGTGCATGAGTGAGAACAAGAATCATCTGAAATATCTAAGGTTGCAGGCTCGAAACCAGGTGGGAAAGTTGGAGTTGATGAGGATGAAGAGATGATAGATTCCTCCGTATTCAGGTGAATAATGAAGGTATCTGATAAACCACCAAGAGGTTTGTATTTAGTTTTCGGTTCATGTATGGAGAATTGTTGGACTCCCTCTAAGTTGATAATAGATTGAGCTGAAAAATCTTCCTCCAATACTGGTGGATGACGAAAACTCTTATGAACTGGACCTTCTGTAACGACTTTGCAAGTTAAAAATCTCCTTGAATGGTTTGGCATAGTGTCAAATGTGATACCCAGGTGAAGCCCTAGATGGAACAGTCTTTGTACTTCTTTCGAAACCCAATCCGGAAGAATGAGTTTAGGATTGGACTGGAAAATTCGAGAAGTATTGGACTGGAAGATTATAGTTTGGACTTTAGATGGGTTATGACTCATAGGAGGGTTTGTGAGAATAGGTGGGTTTGCAATGGTGGATGGGTATGTTGGAACGGGAGAGACTGTTGACAGGGATGAGTTATCTAGGATGGGAGGGATTGAATATTTTAATGGAATTGTAATTCGTTCACAGATGGTTTTGGGTACAGGTTCAATAATGGAATATATGTTGGACCTTTTTTTTGTAACCTGATAGGTGGATTTAGGAGGTTTGTTGATTTGGAGAATTTCAGTGACTGATGGAGGTGGTTGCGGGAAAGGATCAAAAGATATGTCATCCAAACCACATTTGAATGCAGGTGTAGGATCGATATCCATGTCAGTTGGATCCTCTGATAGAGATAATTTCTCAACCTTTTGCCAGATAAGATTGTGCTGTGTAGGAGCCCTTAAAAATTCCTTTCTATGCCTTCTTCTTCTTTTCTTTTTTGTACCGGAACCATGATGGGCTGTTTTACGTGTCAAGGATTTTGAAATTTTCCTTGTTGAGGAAGGCACAAAAGTAGACGTAAAATCTGGCTGAATTAACTCTTTACGTTGCGAGTCAACTGAGCTGCTGGAATCAGAGCTGGAATTCCTAATCTCACTTTGAATGCCCACCTTTTCCGGCATGGGTCTTGACTTCATAGATTTTGAATTCAAAGACGACGGTGTCTGAGAAACTTTCCTCCGATTTATTGAAGGTCTAATTCCGGCAATGGAGATGTGAGCAGTGAAGCTTCCCGATTCTGTAAATAAATTAAGAGCTCTTGGTATTGAATTGATCCCATTTAAATTACGTACCCTCATGCGTATAGCACGTAAATCCTCAAGTTTCAACGAAGCAGGATCAATTAGGAGGACATCACCACATAATTTTCCAATATGATGCATAACCGCCGATGACCAGAATTGATAAGGAACTCCAAAAATTTCTAGGTTGAAAACAGTAGCTGTAATAGGTGATGATTTCCAGAAATGTTGATCCCATCTGAAAACTGAATAGATTACATTTTCAGAGGAGAAAGTAAACTCAAAATCTGCCGACGATAAATTTTTATCAACATGAAAAAGGCCTTGTTGAGAGTTCATAGGGTAAATAGCACAAAGGGAATAGAGATGCAATTCACGACTAAGTGTTGTAGCAACAGCTGACCAGTCAGAGATTGGATAAGGTGATGAAATAACAAAGGCATCAAACCAATTGCCTAAAGGATTTGTTTTACTAAGATGACTGATGTGAATGTTAGAGTCTCCATCCAGTTTAACTAAGACTGGAGCAGCGAAATTATCACAAATGAAAGGTGATGGGGGTTGTGGCTTGATTTGACGAGGACGATATACTTTGGCTGGAGCGATGGTGTGTGGATTTCTGGATGGAGGTTTAGCTTTCAAGATCTACATGTAGGAAGGTTTATTAGATTGTTGAAATACAGATTTGATTGTAAGTTTACCAATGGATGTAGAAAAGGAGAACCCCTTTCAAGTCCTCAGGCAGTTCAGGACTCAATCAACGGCGTCATCTCATCTTATTCCCTTGTTGGCTTCAGAAGAACCCCTTTTGATCCCTGACAAACACCGATCAAACAATCATTTAATCTTTACCATCATACTCGCTATTATTCAGTTACTTCCAACAATGGCATCAATCCAAAACTCAGTTCCTTGTTCAACTCTGGATCTCAATCTCAACCACATCTCCATTAGCTCGAGTTATCGAAACAACCTGCAGTGTCTTCCATCACGGCAACATCACGCCATCACCACCACTGCCAACATTCGTTCTTCTCAGGTGAAAACAACAGTAGCAGCCAAAGTCCGTCGATCTCCGGCAGCCGTTAACTTCATCACCAGTTCAATAGCACTGGCGTACCTGATATAAATTGCGGGTGCCTTTTATCCGTTCCATTCAACTGTCAGTCTCATGAGACTTACAGTTCCCTTTATGCTCTGTGGCTGCCTTGAGTAGAAGTGGCGTCCGCCATTAACAATTCTGTGTTGTCTCACTTTTGCGGCAACTTTCACTTGCTTCAACCGTTTCCAGATTCTTCATACGATGTCGGTTTGACTCCATTCTTTCGTCATTGCCTTTTTTATTTTCGTCCTCTTCAAGTTGATGCGAATAAAATTCGGATTTGAGATAGTTCCACTTCCTTTTGATTAAGATAGCCTCAGACACCTAAGGAACTCAAAAGCAAACAAAATCAAAGCATAATGATACAAAAACTACCAAGAAAGCAAAGCATTTAAGTACCTAACTAGTGCAAATATTGCACCTATCAAATTTCCCCACACTTGCCTTTTGCTAGTCCTCGAGCAAATCAAACAAAACAATTCTAAAACATACATACAACTCCGTCTCGCCGAGGATACGGTTACTCTTAGCATGAATAACAGGCCTTTGAACCCCTAGGTGTCACTGGTGGATGAGTTATAGTCTCGTGAAGGTTTACAAGAGGTGTACCTACAAAACCTTCACTTCAAAATCCAGCTACTTGTGAAAATTTAAGAATGACACTAAATATTTTTATTAATTGGCATACTATCAATGATTACAGGAGGAAGTACCCACTTTCGAATCCAATTCATTCATAGTAATATAGCTTTATCAGAAAGTTGAACACAACCACAATACTCGGAATCGAATCAACCACAATCACATGAAAAGTTTAAGAAGATGGATATAGAATGTAGATGGTGGCGGACTGTTGACTATGGTGAACGATGTTTCCCATATCTGTCTGAAGGTCACTGCCAAAACAAACCTAAAAATCCTATTTGATTGAGATACTGGTCTGAATTCTAATATCAACACAGCTTGTATATACAAGGGAACCAGCGGTCGACAAACTTAATTCTAGAGCTTGCTTCATAGTAGACTTCAAAATTGCAGATGCAGTAGGCAAACTATTAATAATCATTGCTATAGAAGTTGCAGAACAAGCAGTAGATACTCTTGTCATTGTAAAGCCTAATGGTATATATATATATCTGTAGTTTCATGCTTTCAAGAAATGTTCTGTAGTTTCAAGCGTGTATACCCTTTTTTTTCATGCTACTTGCTTTTGTGTAGATTATTACTGGAACTGTGCATATACTCATTTTTTTTTATTCTCTTTTCATGTTATAAGTAACAACTTTACCATTCCCAAACAAGGTTACTCGGGCACCTGATGAATATTTGTGGCTAATTTCCGCCATTTGGGTGACTCTGCCGTATTCAATTTCTCCCAACATATAGTATGCTAGTTGCCTAGCTCACCAAACAATAAAATCATCAAAAGAACCAGTAAAACAGCATTAGTATGCTGTACATATTTTAACAACCAGCGTCTCTTGAAACATTTCTACGCAGCAGAATATAAATAGTCAATGTAGTAGACTGAATGTAAACCATCAAGCTTACATATTTTTGCAACATTGAACAACCCAATTTATTGTAAGTGCAAAAACAGCAATTTCATGCAGTTATAAGTATAATAGAAGAGGATCCTCCTCAAATGAAGAAAGCATATCAGCCTCAGATTTCCATTTCATTTCGTCCTTGTTCCAATTCCAATTTTCCATCCCCAGCATATCCATAAGGTCACCAAGAGAATTTTCTGAATCGAAACAACCATCAAAATCTTCAGTTTCGCCATGAGTATCGTTAAGGGAACGGTCATCTTCCTCCTCCGTTACGTTCTTCTTCCTCCTCCTCCTCCTCCTCCTCCTCCGTTTCGATCCCCTAGGTTCCTCTATACGACCAGAACCTGCACCTTCACCATCTCGAATTCTCTTCTTAAGATTCTTATAATTCTTATGATTCTTATAATGCTTTTCACAATATCTTGACTTAGGAAGAGTATCATCATCAGCAGCAGCACCATAACCCATCCGGAAATTCTTGCATCTCCACCCTGCAGCTCTACCACCAGTAGTTAGACTACAACGCTGTTCATCTGGAGGCAGTTTCATCTTCTCCATCTCCTTCTTCTTCTTCTTCTTGATTAACTTATTTGAAGTGACCAAAGAAGGATTTTCTGTTAAAACATCTAGTTCCCCAGACCCTTGTGTTGTTTCGACATTATCCGTCTTCATCCCAATATTGGCAGAACCACCTTCTGTAATTGTATCAGCTGGACAAAGAAATCCCCCAATTAGAGTCTCTGGGGTTATATTCAGTAGGGAGACTTAACAGATAAACTATGAAATTTCTTAATTATCACAGTCTAAGCATGTTGTAAGCAAACCAAACGGGAATTGCTACAACAACATCAAAATCACTTAAATGAAGATTCATTGAAACAGGAAGAGATGTGTGTAAGATATAATAAGGATTACTCACAGGTATCATTAATTGTATCCCCTTGTTTTTGAATTTCTGTTTCATCATCTTCCTCCGACACCTTCTTCCTCCTAACAATCTCATAGTACTTTGCACGAAGATTGTAATGTTTTTCACAAAATCTACTCTTAGGAACACTATCATCATCACCATGACTCATCCTAAAATTCTTGCATCTCCATCCCAATGAACCATTATTTTGACAACAACGCTGTTCCTCTGGAGGCAGCTTCATCTTCTCCAATTCCTTCTTTCTCTTCAACTTATTTGAAGTGATTAAACAAGGATTTTCTGTTAAAATATCTAGCTCTCCACACCCTTGTGTTGTTTCGACATTTTGACCACTTTGTATAATTGTATCAGCTAGATTAAAATTTCCCAATTAGTTAGACAATGCAATGATTAGTTGACTTAAATCAACAGATGAAACTAGGAGTGCACATACCCTACCCATACCCGCCAACCCTATTCTACCCGCCAGTTTTTTAACCGTATCCTACCATATCCACTATTTGGCGGGTAGGGTGGCGGATAAAGATTTTCTTAACCGCCAGTAAACGGGTAGGGTGGCGGGTATAGGCCATATCCTACCCACCCTACCCGTTGTGCAGCCCTAGATGAAACCACCAAATTTCTCAATTAGTTATCTTCATTAACCCTTAAAACATTTAACAAGAACAAAATAATAAAATAAAGTAGTAAACTGAAGATAAATAGATTGGAGAAATGTATGTAAGAATTACTCACAAGCATCTGGTTGAATTCCTCTTGTTACTTTCTTATGTTGGTTGGCATGATAAATGTAGTGTTTTTCACAAAAGTTGCTGGTTTTAGTACCATGACCACTCAACCTAAAATTCTTGCATCTCCATGACCCACTTTTTCCTTCAGTTATTCCATTCCTTTTACAGCAACGCCGTTCGTCCGGAGGCAGCTTCTTCCTCTCCAACTCCAAATCTTTGTAATGTTTTTCACAATAATGCAGTTCATTATCAGCACTGGCATTCTTGCATCTCGATTTCCCAAATTTTCTACTGCAACTCTCTTCTTCTTCTTCAGTACTAGCACCAGCCGCCTTCTTAGTCTTCATCATTATTACGACAACAAAAAAAATCTGACGTTGCCCTACAATATACGAACATTTAAAAGTTGAGTTTTGTCTATTATACCCTTACAATTATTGGGTTGCTTTACATTGTCCTTCTAGGGGCTTTTTCGTCATAAGTTTTTAGAATTCTATCTATTTCTACTGCTGTAATAAATTACCATCCAGAATATCAGAAATGAAGGGCCGGCCTTGAGGAGAAGTAGCTCTTTCTTTCTTTTCTTTACTGGTGGGTATTTTTTCTTACTAGGAAAAGTGAATTCATTTGAAGGAAAAAAAAATTTAGATTACATTGTCATCCTCTGACCCATAATGCGATGGGCATCAATTACTCATTGGCTCTCTTTTTCCACCTGAAAACAGTAACTCATGAATTCCTCAATTTGCTTCAATTGAGTTATGGGTTCTTTTTTCGTATTTTATAAGCAACACTCGAAGGATTCTCTAAGCTCAATATCCAAGTACAATGTCCTAAAACGGGACCAAAATGTGAGACTCCATTGCCGCAAACTCAAAAGCATAGGGTCACTACTAGATATGTTTACCAGCAATGATACCTTTATTCTTTTTCAAAAATGCCACATAGAAATGAAGTTATCATGAGGGTTTCTAAGAAAGTACACAATCCTGCAATTCATAGCAGTACTCTTACTAGACTTCGTCTTTCTAGCTAACTTTGCAACACAGTCAACCGCCTAAGTTACTAGTAGTTCTATTAACAAAATTAAAAGACATTACAATACAAAAAAGAAGAAGAGGTAAACTAGCTTTAATGTAGTAAATAAATTCTATGCATAGCATTATCAGTTTCATGAGTCAAACAGGGGTTCTTTTTTCTCCATGTACACCTATCAAAACAATCTGAAGCCTACCTACCTACCATATATGATTTACTACATTGCAGAGTCAATCCAAATCCAGTGCACTATTTCCTTTAATAGAATAATTAGATTTACACATAACTTCATCAGTTCCATGAGCTAAACAAGGGTTCTTTTTTCTCCATGTACACCTATCAAAACAAGCTGAAGTCTAGCTACCATGATATGACTTACTACATTGCAGACTCGATCCACATCCAGTGTACTTATATTAACCAGTTTTCCATTTCATGTGTGCAGAACTAAAGAAGGTGAAAAGAAGATGCAAGATTGCAATGTCTAGTGCAAAAAATTAAGGCCACTCACAACAGTCTATCACTCCGTAGTTCATCTCCATGGTTGGCAGTTGTAGCAGGAAGGAAAAGAGGATCCTTTTTGTTTTTGTAGATATCGAATATATATATCGAGTATCTTTCAGCCAGCTTTTCTAATGTCTCCACCTCTTTCATAAACTTCTTTAGGTCTCCTTTGCAGTCCTCATCCATTAGAAACTTGGCCAAACCCAATACACCTGTTAAGAGAAAATATAATCTATGTTAAAAGTGTATGAAAACAGAAAACCAAGAAAAGATACTTCTCTTGATTCTTCTCATTTCCATTTTATTATTCAAAACAACTATGAACTGCTGGCTGGCTTTACTGACTTGTGCACGTGCAGCCACGAGCAAGAAAAATGTTAAAAATATAAACTTGATTTTAGTTTAGAAGTGTCTAGAATTATCTAGGCCCAACTAGTCTATTGTAGATTAGTCCACAATACTCTAGCCCATCTAGAGGCTTCATGGCTATAAGGATCCAAGCTTACTAGAATATTCATGAATGTACAAAAGGTTCTAAACTATCTAGAAATATCTAGCACATGTTGTAGTTAGTTGGGATAGATATTTCTCTAGGGAGTTCTAGAGAATTCTTAGGTTGGCTATAAATAGGGAGGTAGTGCAACCAAGTGAAGGAGTAATTGAGTGAAAAACAAAGTTAGTGGTAAGGTGAGAATTAAAGGGAGTGTGTGTAAGAAGTAAGGTCTTGTACCACCAAACAAAGTTTTGAGATCAATAAAATTTCATTTCTCTTAAACCACAGTTGAGTGTCTGTGAGCCCATTCTCAAATCATTTTCAATACCCATTTAGCCCATTAACTTCAAAATCATTTCCAACAAAGTGGTATCAGAGCCATAGATCCTAATGGCTAGTGAAATGTTTCCGTTTCATGTACCTAAACTCACCAAAGATAACTATGAAAATTGGAGTATCCAAATGAAGGCGTTATTAGGCTCGCAAGATGCATGGGAGATTGTAGAGAAAGGTTATGTTGAACCGGATGATGAAGCGGCGCTTCCGCAAAATGAAAAAGATGCGCTGCGCATTTCAAGAAAGAGAGACAAGAAGGCTCTCTACCTCATCTATCAAGGAATGGATGAGTCGTCATTCGAGAAGATATCAAGAGCCGCTAATGCAAAGAAAGCGTGGGAGATTTTGCAAAATTCATTCAAAGGCGTGGACAAAGTAAAGAAGGTGCGGTTGCAAACTCTAAGAGGTGAGTTCGAATCTCTCTCCATGAAAGAGTCCGAATTAATATCGGATTATTTTTCAAGAGTTTTAGTTGTTGTTAATCAACTAAGAAGAAATGGCGAGGTCATGGGTGATA
>NC_039358.1:236159101-236159245 GCF_003573695.1 Papaver somniferum
TCACTTGTTCCTAAATTCGACTATATCGTCGTTGCAATCGAGGAGTCCAAAGACGTTGAATCCATGACCGTGGATGAGCTCATGGGATCTCTTCAAGCCCATGAAGAAAGAATGAGAAAGAGAAATAAAGAGGGAGCGGTAGAA
>NC_039358.1:236162336-236212128 GCF_003573695.1 Papaver somniferum
TGTTAAAAATATAAACTTGATTTTAGTTTAGAAGTGTCTAGAATTATCTAGGCCCAACTAGTCTATTGTAGATTAGTCCACAATACTCTAGCCCATCTAGAGGCTTCATGGCTATAAGGATCCAAGCTTACTAGAATATTCATGAATGTACAAAAGGTTCTAAACTATCTAGAAATATCTAGCACATGTTGTAGTTAGTTGGGATAGATATTTCTCTAGGGAGTTCTAGAGAATTCTTAGGTTGGCTATAAATAGGGAGGTAGTGCAACCAAGTGAAGGAGTAATTGAGTGAAAAACAAAGTTAGTGGTAAGGTGAGAATTAAAGGGAGTGTGTGTAAGAAGTAAGGTCTTGTACCACCAAACAAAGTTTTGAGATCAATAAAATTTCATTTCTCTTAAACCACAGTTGAGTGTCTGTGAGCCCATTCTCAAATCATTTTCAATACCCATTTAGCCCATTAACTTCAAAATCATTTCCAACAAAAAAAGCTTGCTCCCACCGTTCACGTGACAAATTTTCTGGGAGGGCAGCAAATCTTTTATCTGACAGTCATGGATAAGTCGGCTACTAAATTTTCTGTTCCACCCAACTCTGTTGATATTGATGCACAAAGTCCACAGTAAGTTCCAAAATCTCATATTGATGAGTGAGTTAGTGTGGACGCCAACTGACACTATTTACAAGATCATCTAACTGTACTGCACTAACTGTATTGGGAATTTACAACCACAAGTTTGCAGTAGGGATAGAAAGTGCTATATTTCGACAGGGATATGAGAAAAGGGTAAATATATGATATAATAATCATTCCCCGCTGAGACATTTTTACCCCTAAGAATAAAGATAAGTCTCTACGCGTTGTGACATACAAGTAATAATACTCTTAAGTACCGCCAAAGTGAAAGCATAATTTTCCAAGGGAAAGCTATATAACAAAGGAATTGAATCATTCACACGAAAGCATACATTCATAGGGTTACCCATTGATTTACCAATTTTAATTTGCAGGTCTAGAATTATAGCTGCTTCATAAGATTTTAGTTCTTTGAAAATTCCATTCAAACAATGATTTTAACAAGTGCACCAGATTCCTGTAGAACTATTCATCAAAGAGAAAAGAAAACAAACAAAGGAGGGGAACATAAGATGAGAAAGTGAAACAACAAAAAATTATCCAAATCTGTGATTAGGAATATCAAATTTCTGTCACTTCCTATTGTAGTCTGGATGAATCCTATTTATTCATTGCAGAGGTAGTCGTAGTTCTATTGTTGTCAGTTAATGGAAGTTATTTTTCTTCTGATTGTTGGTAAGGTTGTCCTGGTAATGCTCAAACCATTATTTATTAATGTAAGTCGGAAAGTTTTTATTTTGAATCTTTGATACTGCCAAGTATTATAGGTGCATAATTGGTTTAAATTGAGTGAGCAAAAGTAATATAGCGGCATACTGTCTTCTAGTTAAGTTTTCTCTTTGAGATGTTGATAAAATAACCTATGAATTTCGCAGCAGAATATGAAACAGCATAGACAGCATATGAATGTATACCAACAAGATAACAGATTCTTGCAACATTGAACAAGCCAATGTATTGTAACTGCAGACACAGAAACTTCATGCAGTTTAAAGTATAATCGAATTGCAAATGGAGGAAAAGTGTGCAGAATTCTTAATATACCTGTGCATGTCCTCGTCAATGACCAACCCCTTGAGTGATATTTCGTCTTCGGATATTTGCTGCCGATAGAGAGCACAAATAGCTTTCATACAGAGCTCGGTATCCTTTTCAAATGAAGAAAGCATATCAGCCTCAGATTTCCATTTCATTTCGTCATTGTTCATATTTAAATTTTTCAGCGCCAACATATCCATGGGGTCACTAAGAGAAATTTTTGAATCAATTAAACAATCAATTTCTTCAGATTCGCTAAGACTATCACCAGCGTCAACTGAATCTGAGAGCAAGTTCACAAAAGTCATCTTACTCATTTCCAGATGAGCTTGAGATGGTGATCTATGTTGAGATGGTCTCTCTTCCAAACCGGCCCAATCATTCACATTCAGCACCTTTTCTTTGGTTTTCAGTTCATACGTCCGAGAATCCTTGCCCCATCCACCACTGATTTCAGCACTAGGTTTGCTCTTGTTGTTTTTATCTCTTTGCTTATCACCAGTTTGGGTAATTTCATTCTGCAAACCCAGCGCTTCAGACTCTATCTTTTCAGAATTACGCAATTCTTGACATCTCAAGATTGAACTTTCTTTTCCAGTCCTCTGGACTAGGCTCTCCAAATTAGAAACGACACGTCTCATTGTTGAATTTTCATTTTCCATCCTCAGGACTAGACTCTCCAAATCGGAGCACTTGTTCATCCAATATTTAGTTGCATCCTCATCTCTAGGAGTACTATTTCTAGTTTCTTCTACCTCTGCTAATTTATCCTGGAGTTCAGTGCACTCCGATTTCTTCTTCTCAAGCTCCATTTTCATCTTCTCAAGCTCCATCTTATTCTTCTCACGCTCCATAAACAATTCAAAACATCTACTTTTATAAAGCTCCACGCTCTCCAATTGAATTACAGGTTCTCCTGACCCTTTTGCTCTTACGACATTTTTGCTCTTTGTCCCAATTTTGGGAGAACCACCTTCTACAATTCCATCAGCTGGATAGAAAATTCCAAATTAGTTAGACAATGGAATGATTCTTATTGTTCCTCTGGGGGAACTTAACAGATGAAACTATGAAATTTCTCATTTATCAAAATTTTAAATATGTATACAAAGCGAACCGCAACAACATGCCAAGAACAACAACATCAAAGGAGATACATTAAAGCTGGGAGAAATTTATGTAGGAGTTACTCACAGTCACAGTTATCGTTGGTAGCTGGTTCATTACTTGTTTCGTCAACGAAGCGGTCACCTTTGGTTACCATCTTCCGCCGTTTCGAGGCCCAAGTTTTGACCACAGGTTCCCTAGTTTTTGTCAATGATTTTAGTTCTTCCGTTCTTTCCTCATATTTCCTCTTGGTCCAAAATTTGGCAGATCCACCCCCTACAATTGTTTCAGCTGGATAAAAAAATCCCTAATTAGTTAGGCAATGCAGTGACATTCTTATTCCTGTGGGGGAAATTCACTCATTAGGAGGACTTAATGGATGAAACCATGAAATTTGACAATCAATTTTCATAAGTTACACATTTAATTGGACGAAACTAAACCAAGAACAACATCAACATAAATAATCACTAAAATGCAGAAATGTATGCAAGAGTTACTCACCATTGGTATAATTGGTAGATGGTTGGATCATCTTCCTCCTTTAGCTGCCGCTTCCTCCGCCGCTTCGAGCAATTTGAAATTGAATCCCTAGTTTCTATATCACTATCAGAATCATCACCTCCATTTAGCTTCTTACGCTTCTTCTGAAGATAAACCCTAAGATTTTTCTTATTGGAATTGTAATGTTTTTCACATAATACTGAACTAGGACCATCATCATCACTATTCCTACTCATCCTGAAATTCTTACATCTCCATAGCACTCCATCATTTCTACAACAACGCTCTTCATCTGGAGGGATGATGGAGCTCTGCTGATTAGGAGCATGCTTCCTCTTCTTCGTCAGATCTGGAGTTTCAGACTCGAGAAGAAGATGATTATTTTTAATTGAAATCGAAGGATTGTTTCTTAGAAAATCTAAGTGAAATTTGTAATGTTTATCACAAAATTGTAGATGATTATCATCACTGAAATTCTTGCATCTGTTTCTTCTGAATCTGCAAGGCTGTTGTTCATCACCATCAGCAGCAGCAGCCTTTTTCTGAGTTTTCTTCTTCATCGCAACAACAACAATTCAGAAGAGGAATAAAACTTTTATGAAGCTGCAAGGTAAAGCAGTTTACCTAATTTTTTATTTTTATTTTTATTTTTTTAGTAAGCGTGTACTTACTTTTACATTTAGCATTTAAGACCGTAATTTTTTTATTTCGGTAAAAGCTCTTTTACTGTGATAACGTAGTCAAACAATACTTTACTATAATAAAGTGAAAACCCCTTTTAAGATCGGTCCGGCTCCGATGTGACGGGCCGCATATCTGGAGTATGCGTCCCCACTTCTCTCTACCACACATCATCTCCATAAGAGACTCCAACAACTAATTCAGTCGTGCAAAACTAATCATTAGCTATTTATTTCTAGCTTCCTGTTATACCCATGATTCCCTAAACTCAAGTATCTCCGTTTAGAACTTCTCTAATGATAAATGTGAATATTTCATATTTCATATGTGGCATCACTTTTAAGACATCATTTAAGTATAAAATCCTAAATATTAGGAAAAATAAAGATTTATTTCCAACCCATAAAGTTTTATATTATTTATTTACTTATTTGTAGGCATATAATTGGTTAAAATCCATTCCATTTTTATTTTTCATTGACTTTTATTAGAGCTTCTCCAATGGTGAATGTGGATCTTTCATATGTGGCATCACTTATAAGACATCCTCTAGGTATAAAATTCTAAATATTAGGAGAAAATAAATTTTGTTTCCAACCCATAAAGTGTTGTATCATCCTTTTACTTATTTGTAGGTATATAATTGATTAAGATTGTTTCTTTTTTTTGTTTTTAATAATTTTTATTAACAAAAATGTGACTAGGATGGGAAGACATCCTCTAAGTGAATGTCTAAAACTAGAGGTTGACCTAGAGGATGTCTAACTTTTTTTTTTTGCCATATCATCCTCACATCGATGGGTAGGAGATGATTTTTTGTAAAAATTGTTGTGTATCCTATGTGGATGAAGACTTATTTCTTCACACACATTCCATTGGAGAAGCTCTTAACAAAAGTGTGACTAGGATGGGAAGACATTCTCTAAGTGAATGTCTAAAAGTAGAGGTTCATCTAGAGGATGTCTAACTTTTTTTTTGCCACATCATCTTCATATCAATGGGTTGGAGATGATTTTTTATAAATATTGTTGTGGATCCTACGTGGATAAGGACTTTTTCCTTCACACACATTCCATTGGAGAGGCTCTTATATTCTTTCCACTTTTTCCTCACCATTTTCGTTATTTTGGTAACAAATTCTTATACGGATGGAAACTATACATTTTTCTCGGTATGGAACATAAATAAGATGGTTCAACATCTTTATACTATCATCGTTCACATTCAAATCATACGTATAACCGATCCAAATAGTCGAAGGTAGAAGAATATTTGCAACTAGTTATAATTGATCCATGTCTGTGTCCATCACCAAATTTAATTCTTTTTTTTCCCTAAAATATAATGGCCTTCTGATGATCAAGCATGGAATTTTGATGATCAAATGGTAAGATAAAATAAGGGAACACACAATTATAAAAAAAAAATCTCGATGATGGAAGAATAAATAAAAGTGAGCATGGTATAATTTGGTTTAGTAAACTCTGAATTCATTCTTTCGCCAGGAGAAAAAATCTTAGAAGAATCGGAAAAAATGTTGAAGAAAATCAGCCTGGAGCATAAGAGAAGACATATTCAGTTACTTGTTGCAGGTAATTAGGGGTCATATAGTAATTTTTTATAGAAAAGTAATTAAGTTTTAATTTTCGAAACCGTTTTGGATATCTGAAACTCGTTGGGTGTACGACATATTGTATAGAGAAGTGGGGATGTATACTCCAAGTATTTTCCCCATTCCCATCGTAGCCGGACCCTTTTGTTAAAGGGACAGCAAAATGTGATCTGAGGAGAGCAAAAATCGTAGCCAACTCGTTAACTAGGAACGATTCCATATATTTTTCCGACTCGGGCCAAAACACCCTCCCCTATACACTAACTCTCCGCACACTACTAACCCTGATTCAATAATGATGATTTTAAAATCGTTCCTCTTCTGAATTACCTACTCCTAAAATGCCAACTACGTTGGCGTCCAAGTTTACTAATGTCTCGGCGTAGCTTGTTGAAAACATCGATCACGAGCCTTCAAAGTTGGTTTTAAGATTACTCGACTCTATTATCATCTCTTACAATCTAAAAGATCTGAGCTTTAATATCATTGATTTTTTCAGATCATCAGTTGTTTGTCCAAGAAATTATAGTTCAGTTATGTACATTTGAGGCAATGCACATCACTTCATCGATTAATTTGCTGATGTTTGATTATTAAAATATTTATCAGAAATTCTTTTCTACCTTCTTCTTTATTTTTAGTTTTGATTTCAATAAACATTACATATCAAATTATTTTTATATATGTAGTATATTATTTTTTTGTACAAAATCATGTAACTGGTTTGTAATTAAGACATGCTAAAATGTAATGTTAAGATCCTCTTGTTTATCACGTTATTTTTGTTGATAGTTCCTCAAATATTTTTCATGATGCTCAGTTTTTTCCCATGTATATATATCTTCTTTGGGTTACGCATATCTAGCTATTTGTATGCTAATAAATGCTTATGTAATATTACCCCAATACCAACATTGAACCAAATATAATCCAGATTCAATTCTGCAAACAGAATGGTCATTATAAATGAAATGTTGCGGGGAATTGAAGTTATTAATATATGCAAATTCATCAACTTGTTTTATTGATAAATCCCCATATATTTCTTAAGCTCCTCATTTTTTTTCCTCCATATATCGCATTAGCATCTCATTATCAGCATACTACCAAGTCTTAAAGGTTCAAGATATTGTAATTTGCACAAAAATATTGGTATAAAACATAAGAATGCATGGGCTTGTTGAGTCTTAAAATAAAGATCAAATTGTACTAGTTATTAAACTAGGGAATGTATTCAGTTGAAGTATCTACATCTATGAAAACGCATAAGCTTTGATGATCAAAAATAGCAAAATAAATGTGGACTGAATATCGACATGGATTTCTGACATAGGTTTGATAATCTTAGATTTTAATACTTATTTCCTTTCTTTTCATACTCTTGTTCAAGGATTCGATTTTTTACTGTTAGGATCGAAAATATATTTGTCTACTTATTTAATATTTCATGCTTGGGTTAAATCCTTTGATGGGGTATGCTTAGAATAACCAGGTATTATTTGAGAACCTGTATTTAGTTTCGCATAAATTTCTCGCTAATGCAATTTGATGGTGCATGCTTTGGTTTAGTCTTTTGATGTGCCATGCTTAGGGCGTCCCAGTGATATTTGCGACTCTAATATATATAATAGGTGATGTCAATAGAACGAACAATAAATAATTCATGAATTATGTTTCATTTCAGTATTTGAATAGAAATAGTGGTGGATACATTAAACCCTGGTTACCAACTCTCCCATTTGATTCGTTTTGTTACTTGAGTTTATTCTTCTCATTGTCTTTATTCTTTCAAAAATCCAAAAACATCTTTATTTGTTAGTCCATTAGAGATATTGATTACGTATTTCCACTGCTCCTCGTGAGAACGACCTGTACTTACCATTGTTCTACTAGTTAGACACCGTGCAATTCCGGTTTATATAGATAGGTATCTCCGGATCCTATCAATTTTTGGCGCCGCTGCCGGGGAGCGGTTGTGGAATATTGTAATTAGTATTTTTGATTTTGTAAATAATTAGGTTTTTATTTTATTTTTTTACAGTATTTTTATTTTGTTTTAGGATTTTTTTTTTCCTTTTGACTCTTTTTGTGTTTTAGAATTTTGTTTCAGGTATTTGAGGATGATGAATTCTTTGCACGAGATGTCATCTAAGGTAACACTTGCAGAATATATGAGTAGAAGTTAACATTCTCAGGAAACGTCTTTTGATATGACGCTTGGGGAATATATGCAGAGGCAACGGTATGGAGTTTTTTCCCCACCTATGGTAAGTGAAGAATCACCTTTGACAATATATGAGAAGTATTATAAACATACACCGCCTAGTTTGGAGCAAAGGTTGAGAATTCTAGTATGCCAAGAGTTATATGCAGCTGATGATTTAGAGGAACATGTTTGTGCATAAGATACTATTGTTGAGTCTAACGACTTAGAGACAGTAGACATTCATACTGAGGTACCTTCTAGTCATTTGAATAGTGATATTTCTATAAATCACTTAGTCGATGAGGCGATTATTCATGATATTGTTGCTCCATTGAGCTCTTGCTTTGCTGACTCATCTTGTGATTTCCTGATTGCTAATGTGAATGTGGAGGAGATTGGTACTAGTCAGGTAACTACTGATTTTGAACCAATCTCAGTTTGTTTAGCGCACTTTGCAGATTCTGATGATTCTATGCTTATTGACATTGTCAATGCATTGTGCCCTCCAATGGTTAATCAAGGTAACTCAATAACGGAAGTTATTTCCGCGGACTTAGAACCAGATTTAGGAGTTACTGATTTTGATAAACTTGAACCATTAGATACAGGTTTAAACTATTGTGCTGAGTTTGATAATTCTTTGCCCTTTCACATTGTCAATACATTGCTTCCTATGATTTCTAGTGAAGATAATGTGTCGACCGAATGTATTTCAGTTGATTTAGAACCCGATTTACAGTGTGCTTCCCAAATAGAAACTAATATACATTCTATGTTTACTGCCATGTAAATGATTTATTTATCTCGACCAAGGACTGTTTTCAATTGGGAATGGATTTACATATCTTTTTGGAGGTTTATAGTGTTTGCAGGTTCATATTCGCAGCTGACCTGATTCGTTGGATTGATCCCCAACTTTTCAGACTTTATATATATGCTTTGCTGCTTACTTTGGTGCAACCTCACCTTGTTTGAGGTTCTTTATGTGCGCAAGCAGGGATACAAAGATTATGCTTTATGGGAGTCAACCCATACGATTTCGCTTCATGGGAGTCAACCCATCAGATTTGTTTTCTTTCCTTTATCTTTATTTGTTTGCTTCAACTTCCCATCTTAATTATTATGTTGGATGACTCAATTACATTGAGGACAATGTAACGTTTAAGTGTGGGGGAGTGGCATTTTCGTTGGTAAAGAAAAAGAAAAAAAGATGACCAGCTGTGTAGCGGGTCTAAAAAAAAGAATTTTTTTTTGAATATCATGACCATCTGTATAGGGGGTCTAAAAAAATATAAAATGAAAAAAAATAAATTATAATTTGATTGTTTGGGTTATGACCAGCTGTGTAGCGGGTCTTTTCTTTTTCTTGCATTATATGACCAGTTGTGTAGCGGGTCTAAAAAATATATAAAAAATTAAAATTAAAAAAAAAATGACCAGCTGTGTAGCGGGTCCAATTCTCTCTTATGATATGACCAGCTGTGTAGCGGGTCTTATTCTGTTTTGCTCGAGGACTAGCAAAATATAAGTGTGGGGGTGTTGATAAGCATGTAAGTGCTACATTTTATACCCATATTTATATTATCTAGGACTCGATAATTTGGCTAATAGTATTATTTTAGTGCTTTTGTAGAAAGTGCTAGCACTTTCGATCATCGGGAAAAATAATGACTAAATAGAATTACATTGGAGTTTGCGATTCACTGCACCTAACGTGACAACACTGGCTCGTGGGCTGCCAAATCGACAAGTCGCATTACTAATTCATTTCACGGCCAGGGGATACTATAGAATGGATACGTTACAAAAGAATTGCATATCTTATTCCAAGCATGTCAATTCCACTAACAGCAAAGAGATAAGTGGACCTTGGTGATCAAAGTTATGTTTGGTATTTTCTAAAGAAGTTTACAAGGAAACGAAAGGTCCTTTGTTAGCTCAATAACGTGAGCTGCACTAGTGGGGTTAAGAGGATAGTAGGACGTGGCTTCTTTCTCCCCATCTCGTTGGTGAAATGTTCAGAACATTTGGTTTTCTCTACACATTTCCGTTCTTTGCGAGGGGATAAAGAAATACTCATTTACTATCCACGTTGAGCAGCAGGTGGTATTCTTATCCACGGAAGATGATTTTTGGCAGCAGAAATGTTGATGGAGGTAGCCACAATGGCAGCAGCTCTTCGCAAATGGTGATGGTGGAAATAATTGCAGGTAGTGGTCGAGTTCATCTTATGAAATGGTGTTGGCTGATGACGGCAATAGAGATGGGTTTTGACCCATCGTGGTCTTGATTGAATGTGAACTGGTGTCGTTAAATGGTAGAATGTGCTGTACCGGTTGTTGATATGTCTGTGACAATGGAGTCAGTTCTCTGGCAGTTGGCAGCGAAGAGGTGCTGGTGGAGATGGATTTGAGTGACGAATTTATGAGCCTAGGCTGCTGGCATCAACTGGAATCAACAACTACAAGCTAATGGTTTTGAGATTCATGAAATGGTGAACTGTTGGTACTCAATAGAAGAAGATGACTATGCTGATCGGGAGTTTATACTGTTGTGGTCTAGGTAGTGTTCCTGGTTTTGAAGCCGAGCACTGAAATGTGACCGTTGCAGGTGTTGGTTCGAGTGTCAAATGGAGGGTCCGTTGGCTTGTCGAGAAATTGATAATCCAGAAGTGGCAGAATGTTTCGAGTAAGATGGTAGTTGTCCTTGAAGAAGGGAAGTATGGATCAATTAATGGAGCAGTACCTTAGTCGAGCAAATTCAGATTGAAGTGTATCTGCCGGTGCTGCAAGCAGCCATGGACGGAAAGAGCTGTATCCACGATGGAGAAGCTAAGCATAGAGTTCTCGGCTGGGAAAACTTTGGCAGGCAGAAAACGAGATCCGAGTGGAAGGAGGTTTCGCCGGAGGGAGAAGTTTTGGACGGACAGAATTGGCAAGCTTATGTTGCATGCGGTTAGGATCCGACAGAATGGAAAGTGGTAGTTGGGTCTGATTTTGGATATCCAATGTTGGACTGGGCCTGGCAACTTGGCTAGGTCTTCACTGAATTCCTTCGCAACAGAGGATATATTGGAACGAACAGAAAGGGAAAAGAGAGGAGAGCCGGCGACAGAGCCGAAACAAGGAGAAGGAAAAGGAGGTGCGGCTGTGAAGATACAGAAGGCGAGAACGACTGATTTCATCGTGGCGACGGCGCGATTGTTATTGGTTTATCTTTCTAATCTCTTAGTCATTTATTTTGTATGAGTTTTGAGAAACCCATAGCTATGTTGTAATTTCTTTGTAACTAGGGTTTATGTTGAAACCACTTTGGAGCATTAGACCACCTTGATTGAAAACATACATGATTTTGAGGCTATTTTGATTTGAATAAATTAATTCTATGATCTTATTTATTGATTAATCGAAATATGAGTTGTTGCTTCACTGGTTTCGTATAACCTTTGTGCATAATTGTTAGGATCGAAAATATATTTGTCTATTTATTTGATATTTCATGCTTGGGTTAAATCCTTTGATGGGTATGCTTAGAATAGCCAGGTATTATTTGAGAACATGTATTTAGTTTCGTATAAATTTCTCGCTAATGCAATTTGATGGTGCCTGCTTTGGTTTAGTCTTTTGATGTGCCATGCTTAGGGCGTCCCAGTGATATTTGCAACTCTAATATATATAATAGGTGATGTCAACAGAACGAACAATAAATAATTCATGAATTATGTTTCATTTCAGTATTTGAATAGAAATAGTGGTGGATACATTAAACCCTGGTTACCAACTCTCCCATTTGATTCGTTTTGTTACTTGAGTTTATTCTTCTCATTGTCTTTATTCTTTCAAAAATCCAAAAACATCTTTATTTGTTAGTCCATTAGACATATTGATTACGTGTTTCCACCGCTCCTCGTGGGAACAACCTGTACTTGCCATTGTTCTACTAGTTAGACACCGTGCAATTGGGGCTTATATAGATAGATATTTCCGGATCCTATCATTTACTATGTTTGCCACTCAATATTCAGTCTGTTTACATAGAAAATGTAATTCTATGTAAGCTTTTACATAGGATCTAGGTCGTAGAGCTTCGGGTGCACAACACTTCAATTTATGTAATCGATTTCACCAACATGGCCATGCCGTATTGCAATGACTAGTGCACTAGACATGTGCATCGTATCGCGGGTGCCATGACTTTTTTTGCCACTTCAAATATGTATCATATGTTTTTGGTGTCTCCAATAGACTAACCACCACCAACTCCAAATCCATGCTTCAAAAAAAAAAAATGCATAAAAAACCTCCAAATCTCATTCTAGCCCGCAATAGCAAATGAACTTATATGAACTAACTAAATGGCCCTTTTTATCTTTTAAGGGCATAAATTGGTTTTTAGAGGTTAAATCTTATTGCCCAGATGACTATATTTTGGATCATGCAAAAGTAAACCAAGGTTTTCCGGATTGTATGGAGAGAGTTTCTGTTGCAATTGTTAATTAGTAGCGCATATACTAAGAATTTCGTCATGAATTCTATTTCATATTTTTGTTTTTAATTGAAAAATGTGAAATTCGAATGCTAAGCACCAGAAAGGTACAAAATTTAGCAGGTCGATTTTATGATTTTGAAATAAAAAGTTGGGTTAGGATTTCAGGTCAAACATATGTATCCATTTTTTTACGCACCATGAAACAAGTATGTACTTATATGTTATAAATATTCAAATGTCTATCATATCATTTTTGTTAATGATTTCTCACATATTGCTCATGACGCTCATCTTTCTCCCATATAAAGCACTATAGAGTATTATCGTCCCGCTTATTTATGTATATCTACTTTTTGTAGGGTAGTTTAATTGGCTATGTGATACTACCCGAAAAAAATTAAACTTGATATTATCCGGATCTGATTCTGCAAACAAATATCCATTGAAAATGAAATGTAGGTGGGAGTTGAAGTTATGAGAAGCCTTATGAACATATATATTCGCGATAAATTGGACATTCTTCTCCATGTTTTAAAAAGATTAATATTACCATATTTCTAATGCTCCTTATTTTCTTTTTTGGTGCATTTTTCTAGACTTTTTTGGTAATCATTTGCGAAAAGGAAAGCTGTAGGTTGATGGAGTTTTTTAAACGAGTAATCATGTTAAATTTTCAGAGGCATTTTATTATGCAAATTCATAATGATCTCACTCTTGGATTTATTTCCAACTAGCTAAGGAATCAATTTTGCAAAGCATAACCATATGAAAAATGTGATTTTTGATTTATATTGTAAGATGTTTATTTATTGTGTAAATTTGGATTCAGGAAATAGCTTTTTATATCATTTTTCTTCAAGACGCATATATTAGAAGAAATTTCTTTATCAGATTCACAAAATGTAAAAATTTAACAACGGCTATATATAAAGTGGGTTAAAGCTGAGCCGTTTACCAAAGAAGGAATAAAAAACGGTGAAGTTCCAATATTTTACCCCTCCTTGTCACCGAAAGGAACCTTTTGGACTTTTTGCAATGTTTCTATACCATTTTTACTCCCATAGTATATTTTCACGACATTTTTTCTTAAAAAAGTGCTTTTGGAGTCCAGTTGTCTGATCTAGAACCAGTAGAAAATCGTCCTTCACTAGTCAAATGAGTCCGGTTGACCGGTCAAGGACGGGAATGCATTCCTACCGGACTCATATTGTACACTCGAATATAGTGTTATTGACTAGTCAAATGAGTCTAGTTGAGCAGATAATTTTTGGAGCGTACTATTAGTGGACTTGAAAAATTGTTCCTACGGCATCCATCATGCAGTCATATACGTCATCATTCATAGTCATGAATAATAATTTTTTTATCATATTTTACCTCTTCGGTTTTGGGGTGAATGTAGCTAAGTGTTGTTTATATTATTAGTTGTACACCTACCAAAAAGTCTTAAGAGCACTAGCTTAGCAAACCAATTACAATGAGCTTGACGAAGACCATATTGAGATTTACGGAGTCGACACATCTTACGAGGAGCACCAGTCGAATATCCTGGAGGAAGTTGCATATATACTTATTCATTACGATCCCCGTGTAGAAAAACATTGTGAACATCGATTTGATGTAACTCCCAACCATGACCTATTGCGACTGCTAAAAATGTTCTAACCGAAACCATGTTATCTACGGGAGGAAATGTTTCATGATAATCCACCCCTTCCACTTGTCTATTACTGAGAAAAACTAAGCGAGCCTTATACCACTTGACAATACCATCAGAATTATATTTAATTTTTAAACCCATTTACAATCAATATCCTTCTTCCCTGGAGGCAGGTCAGTAATAGATAATGTGTCATTCTTATCAAGAGCACCAATTTCCTTAGACATAGTTGCACGCCAATAGGGAAGGCGAACAACCTCCGCATAACTGGTAGGTTCTTTAAGAGTAGTAATCGCCGTCAAAAAACGAGTATGATTAGCAGAAAAATTTGCACAAAACACATAATTAGTTATGGGATAAGGCACACCTGAGAACGTTGACGAGTTAGGAATGGAGGAGCTGGGGTCTATTTTTTTTGACAGTATTACATATATAATCCTTTAACTGGGTATTAGGAACCCGAGTCCGAACACTACGTCTAATTGCCGTATCAGAAATACTACATCTGACGGTAGTAGGTAAAGTTACATCATAAGTGTCTCTTAAACTCCCTGACACATTCTGCAAATCAGTCTCATAAGTGTCACTTAATCTTTCTGACACATTCTGCAATGTAGTCTCACATGAAACAAAATCATCTCTTAAAGCAACTGATGATCCCGTGACCTTTGGAATTCTGTCACTGCCTGTGACTAATCGACTTATGGCACTAAAAAAATCCCGTACCTCCCTGGATGGAGTAGCAGTTCTGTCACTACTAGATAAAGCCCGTTCAGCAGTAGTTCTGTCTCTGCCTCGAGAAGTAGTTGCGCTGTCACCACCGGAATCACACCTTGGAGTGTTGTCACAACCGGAAAACATATGTACATTACTTCCTGGAGCAGTTGTACTGTCACTAGCCTACAATTTCTGTGCTATACCTGAAGTCCTTTCTATCTTGGGGATGTCTGTCACGTTTTGTGACTTTTGTTTGCATATGTGCTATTTAAAAATCCAGTCATGCCTGTTACTTTTTGTGGCATTTTTGAGTTCAGTGAAGAACTCCCCTTGTCGCGTGATGTGAAGGGTCAGTGGATGAACCATCCCTATCTCCTGCTAAGCCATCGTCACTATCTCCGGAAATTCTGAAGATGGCGTCTGAAGCTGCTGTCACGCCAGCAGATCTGTCTGCTCTATTCGGTTCTGCGGATACACACTTGGTACTTCCTTGGTTCAAATTAGCTGGTATTTGAGGACTGTTAGACGCCGAAAAACCAGATTGTTCCGCAGAAATCACTGACCAGTCATTCACCCCAATTTCATTATTATTATCTTTGTTATTTTTATTATTCGAAGTAACAACCGCGTAAGGGAATTTGTTTTCAAAAAACACTACATCTCGAGACACAAAAAATTGCTTTGATTCCAAATCAAACAACCGCCAACCCTTTTTTCCATGAGGATAACCAACAAAGATACATCTCCGACTTCGTGGATTAAACTTATTACAATCACGAGGCACAATACTTGCATAACACAAACATCCAAATACCCGAATAAGATTATAAATATGAGACTTCCTATGTAATAATTCATATGGAGTTCTCCCATTGACCAATGGAGTAGGCGGACGATTAATAATATATCAACACTTAAGATACATTCACCCCAAAACCGAAGAGGTAAATTGGCTTGAAATCGTAAAGCACGCGCCACATTCAATATATGACGATGTTTGCGTTCAAGTCTCCCATTTTTTTGTGGTGTATCCACACGTGAAGTTTGAAATTCTATACCATGTTTAGTAAAGAATGGAGTTAAAGGAAGAAATCATGTATCATTATCACTGCACAATTGCGTCCGAGTCATAACACAAGAATTCTGAAAATTTTGCACCACCTCAGTCTTACATGCCATCAAATAAACCAAACACAACGAGAATAATCGTCGACAATGGCAAGAATATAATGCGCACCGCAAGAAGATGGAGTACGATAGGGACCCCACACATCACAATGAACTAAATCAAATAAGTCATCTGCTTTATTCTCACTAACAGGAAAAATAGTCCGAGTTTGCTTAGCTTTAAAGAAAATATCACACGGTTCATTAAGAAATTTCTGACAATCAACTTTATTCGTACCCAGAAGTAAAGAAACAACCTTATTAGACACATGACCTAAACGTCTATGCCACAAACAATAATCTTCTCCAGCAGATACTCTATTTGCCGTAATGAGTGTACCACTGTGGAAAATATAGACCCCGTCTCGTTTCTCACATACACCAATCATTGTCCTCGTAGTACGGTTCTGTATCACACATAACTCATCAGTCAAAGTGACAATACATTGTAAATCTTTAATTAAACATGCTAAAGAAATCAAATTGCAATGGAGATCATGAACGAATAAATCACAGAATAGTTTCATATTTTTTTCAAACACCACAGTGCCTTCGCACGGAGCATGAGAGTATGTGCCGTTCGGAAGCTTTACGGAAGAAAAACCTATTTCATGAGTCTTAAATAAAAATTCTTTACTTCCTGTCATATGTCGTGAAGCCCTTGTATCAAATATCTATTTACCATAAAGTTTCTCCTACGAATCATTATTTGAAAATTTATGGATTTCCACAATGGTTTTTCATTGGTTATCAGTAAGAGTATTAACAAGACTAAGTCGATCTTGGGACGATAGAGATCTTCCACCAGAGTTAGTCGTTGTGATCGCTAAATTAGCTATAACAGTTATGGTGTTTATCTTCAACACAAATTTCTGATTTTAAATTTAAAACGATTCAGTATTTTCTTGCTCAGATGCCATGAAACGACAAGGTAGAGAAGATGAAGATTTTCTATTATCAAAAGCTTAAAATTATAATCTATTTCTCTAAGACTAAATAGGGAGAACCCAAAAACAAATCTACACCAAAAATAATATCTTTCCTAACCATATATAGAATATATGTATAAATATGCATATCTCCGAATATATGTTCATGTTTTATATTTGATTAGGTTTTTTGGGGAACGCGAAATTTCACACTTTTAAAGTCCCTTTACACGAAAATCTCAAGGTAGAAAATGGAAAACCACAACTTAGCCATCTAAGTATCTATATGAGAGGTGGGAATGTCTGCTCAATGTAAAAGATATTGTTAGAGCATTGCTCGGTCGAACTCGCAAGCATTGTTATCCCAAGCTTGTTTGTCAATGTTAGTGATCAAAACTATAAGTCTTGGTTTCTAGTCTACTTATAGTAATGTCTCGGACTAGGATAGATTGTGTAGTTGAGCATTAGACTTCACAACGTTCATCAATTGAAGGCGAAGAACTACTAAGGAGAGCTTGTGGAACTTCATCAACGAAAGGTATGTGGATATTAAAACTCATCCATCACTTGGAAAGTCTATTTCTACTTTATCTCCTATATTGAGAAAAAATTGTATTAATATATAGTTGTCGATTATACACATTTGAGATTTTGAGCTGAGTTTAACTCGCTTACATATTTCTCGGAATATGTGTTGGTAAGCTTTCGCTTCAACCAAGTTCATCCTGATCATGTGAAAATCGCCGAGTAACATATTACATGGTTTGTGAGATACAATCATTTGGTGTATACTTGGAATGTTTCATTATGATTATTTCAATAACTTGAAAATTGCTTTGATGCTAATAGTGTGTGAAAACGGCTATTTTCATCCTCTAAAAAAGTTTCAATGATTAAAATAAGAGTTTATAATACTTAAACATCATTGGATTATAAACATATTGTGCATTCTTGCATGTATGTGATCCATGACCGGAACTAAAGTATGCATACCCCTATGCGTACTTGAAGTTGTGAAATTCTGTGTACCAAGTACACATACTGGTACGCATACTTGCGTAAGGTATTGGTCCGGGAATTTCTGCTGGGATTTGGAAGTGTACTAAGTATGCGTACCCGTTTGCATACTGGCGAACCCAAACTCATACCGGCTACTTAAGTATGCGTACCCGTTTGCATACTTGAGTAGTTAAAGTTCTAAAATCAGTTGGCTCATGAACTAATACATTTATATATTAATGAATCCATTCTTTGCAAATCGTGGCTATAATGTTCATGAATTGATTCGATTGAATCAAACCTATTTTTCTTCAATTGTGTTCTTTTATACTTCTATGAGAACATAGCAATTGAACAACTCTTTAACTAGTTTCGTTTGTGTCATTTGAACTAGTTATGGTTAAGATGAATAAGGTTGATATGAGAATGTCCATATAGATAACCTCGGTTAACTACGGTTGAGCCAACATGGTGTACACTTTTAGGTACGGTTACGTAAACCTAAATGAGGTTACATTTTATTTGTGTATAACAAGCTAAGTTCGATATAACGGTTGAAATATATTAACTTGAATCTAATCAGTTTTTTATCGAACTATGAATATTGAATGCTTTGTTACCAAGGTAACTTAGATTACAAACCCTGATTTGAAAACTATATAAAGGAGAACTCTAGCAACTGGGAAACCTAATCCCCACACCACCTGTGTGATATTAGTTGCATAAACTAGAGTCGATTTCTCCTTTAACCTTAGGTTTTTCAGGAAACTCTGTAGGTTAACGACTTGAAGACTTTATTGGGGTTGTGAAGACAGACCCAACTATTTTCCCTGTAGTTGTGTGTGATCTGGTCTTGCTGTTTCTATCGTGTTTGAGTACTATATTCTTTAAGATTGGTTCGAGATTTGATATCCGATAGGAAAGATAAAAACTAATCACAAACATCGTTTGTGATTCCACAATATCTTGTCTCCCTACCATACGATTAAGATTATTGTGAGGTGATTGATATTTCTAGACTGTTGTTCGTGAATATAAGTATGGTATATCAATTGGCTCTTGTTCACCTTGATTTATCAAAAGATGGAACATAACTTGTAGGTAATTCTGTGGGAGACAGATTTATCTATTCCTATAGACTTTTCCATGTTACACAAATTTGTTTATTAAGTCTTCGACTTTGGGTCGTAGCAACTCTTGGTTGTGGGTGATCAGATCAGCTAAGGGAATCAAGTGTGTAGTATCCTGCTGGGATCAGAGACATAAGGAGCGGAACTGTACCTTGAATCAGTATGAGATTGGTTAGGGTTCAACTACAGTCCAGTCTGAAGTTCATTGGTAGTAGACTAGTGTCTGTAGCGGCTTAATACAGTATGATGTTCAAATCTGGACTAGGTCCTGAGGTTTTTCTGCATTTCCGGTTTCCTCGTTAAAAAAACTTCTGGTATCTGTGTAATTTCTTTTCCGCATTACATTTTGTTATATAATTGAAATATCACAGGTTGTGCGTTGAATCGATCAATTGGGAAATCCAACCTTTGGTTGTTGATTGAAATTGATTGATCCTTGAACATTGGTCTTTGGTACCGTTCAAGTTAATTCTCTTATATTCAACCGTGCCCGCAAATTCTTATTTTCTGATTGCAGATTGAATTGAGAAAGAGAGATGCAAAACTCTTTGATATACTTTTCTCTAGATTGAGTCTAACTGTCTAGTTGATTCTCTTGAAAGTATATTGGAGTTTATCTATTTATATTTCCAAACGAATTGTTGGGTGTGGTTGTTAGACCCCCGCTTTTTCAGTTGGTATCAGAGCAGGCAAACACATTAAAGACCTTATAAGTTTGTGTTTGCAGAAATCTGAATATGGACAGATTGAAGTTCTATCTCCATAAACGTACCACCAGTCTTCGATGGATCAAATTACTTATGGTGGAAAATTAGTATGCGTGCGTTTCTTCAAACGCGTGATTTTCAATCATGGCCGTTTATGTGATTAATGGCTATAATCCTCTGGTAGTTACAGAAGGCGATGTAACAGTTCCAAAGGATATTGGTAGATATAATGACGTCGAGATTCTTGCTGCAAAGCAAAATTATGATGGGTTAAATGCTATCATTCATGTCATTACCCCAGAGCTCTAGCATCATGTGACTACTTGCACAAAGTCTAAAGATGTTTGGGATATATTAGAAACTTTATTTGAAGGGAATACCAGTGAAAAGGAAGCTAGGCTTCAAAACCTAAACTCTGATTGGGAAACCTTTGTATGACAGATGAAGATTCATTTGATGAGTTTAATCACAAAGTGTCTGAAATTGTTAATGCATCTTTTACGTTGGGTAAGACTATTCCTGAAAAGGACATTGTGATGAAAATTCTCAAATCGCTGCCATCTAGATAAGATTCTAAGAAGCATGCCATCGTTGAAAGTAATAACCTTGCAACTCTTTCCAGAAACACTCTGGTTGGGAAGTTAAATATCTTTGATCATGATCTTACATCCAAATCCGGAAAGGATGTGTCTTTCAAAGCACAACAGAACACTAGATTTCTTGACAAAAGTAAAAGTGTTTGCATCTCTGAAGATCATCTTTCTGAGCGCTGATTCATCAGATGAAGATCTTGACAAGTTAGTCTCCTTGATCACAAGGCAGTTTAGGGATCTTCTTTTGAAGAGAAGTAAACGATTCTCCAGAGATAAACCTAGGTCATCAGTTAAACCGCATAATTGTGTTCCTCCTAAAAACAGGGATATTGATGAAACTGATGACGAGGATATGCCTCAGTGATTTAAGTGTAAAGGTATTGGTCATTTTGCAAATGAGTGTCCAAACCGAAAGAAATACACTGGGAACAAAGGTCTAACCGCAACTCTTGATGAAATGTCTGACAACTATGATTCTAATAAAGACGAAAAGTCAAGTGTTGCACTTCTTTGTGAAAGTATTGGTTTTGATAATTATAGCAATACATACATCAATGTTGATATTCTTTCAGAAGAAATCCCAACCGGTCTGGAAGAAAAAAATGGATCTACCTTTTTCTACTGGAAACCTTTTTTTTTCTGATTTTTCAGGTTCCACTATGTGTCTAGCCGCGTACACATCTCAGGCGTCTGAATCATCTTCCAGGTTGACATGCTCTTATTGTTCTCTCAAAGGCCATGAACTTTCAAAGTGTTTCAAGTTCAAACACAAAATGAGATATGTCAAAAAACTTCGAATCGATTAGCAAACAAGCTCAAACTTGTTCAAAAATCATCAGAGGTATGTAAACGCGTCTCTTCTTCAAAGAAGTTAGTTTCCAAAGAAAAGACTAGATCATTAGAGAGAAATTTATGGTCTAAACACTATGAGAAACATGGTTCTCTAAATTCCTTTCGAAAAAGATATGATGGACAGATTATTGTTCACCCCAGCACAACTTAATTGTGTTGGTTAGTGCATCTTGTCTCATGTGTCTGATCAAAAGAGACAAGATTATGCACACCTTAGACTTTAGGAAAAGAAAATTCTTTTAGATTTTTTTATTTTTTATTTTCGTGGTTCTGCTCCGTTGAGCATTGTAAGTCTGAAATTCGTGTCTCTTTTCATATCTAATTGATATTGGAAAGGACTTCCCTGTTTAATAAATAAAAGAGGGTTATTCTCGACAATTCTACCCTCTTTAGGATTGAGAGTTGTGCGTGCGCGAACTTGTGTTTAAAAGTTCCATAACCCTACATTCCTTTTTCCTTCTCTTGAAACTATTTTTATCATAAGACTGCTTGTTGAGATTACCTTGTGATTTCCTCTCACAATTCTGCTTGTATGGATAGTCCAAGCATTATGTCTTCTGATGGAAAAGATGTTAATATGATTTTTAAGCCATCAATCACGAAGGAAAAAGATAAATCTTCGTTACCTCCAACTTTGAAAAGAAAAAGAAGGAATGTAAGGAAGCCAAGAGTTGTTCCTTCAAATTCTCATCAGAAGTTTTTTGATGTTCTTGAAGAGTTGAAGGAAACAAGGAAGTAGATTCAGAAAATAATGATTTTTGTTAAAGGGAGAGCAAAAGGTGATTTGAGGAGTGCGAAAATCGTAGTCAATTCACTAGATAACCCCAAGTGAATATTTTTATCTAACTCAGACAAAACTACCCTTACTGAATGCAAATTCACGCTCATTCCCAAGTAATTAGTTTCATCAATGATGAAGAAATATCAGGATTCGTTTCTACTAATGGAAGAAGTTAATCATCAATATCATAACTCTCGGCTCCATTCTCCTCAATACATCATCTTCCTCTTCAGAAACAGTTGGTTGATTAATTTCCCCTGAATTTTCCTGCATCAACATCTGTGTAGCTTTACTATTTTCGAAGTACTCGTATAAAAAAAACCTAGAAACTCACAATTTTTTTAGTTGTTACTAAAATCACTAAAAACGCAGTTGTTAATTGTGACCTAGAAAACCATTCACAATTTTTGATCGATAAATCTTTTTCGGGTAGCGTCTTCGTAATCTAAATTGTGAATTCCTCAGTTCCTTCATACACAATGTTTTTAGTTTGGATCAAAAAATCTACGTGCGTCCAATCACAAATCAAACTAAGATCTATTAAAACCTTAAAAATCTGTACATAAAATCAATTCTTTGATTTATTAATCAGGGGTTTGAAAAAATATCACAAGATTCAAAGGAAAACTGATTAGAGTTTTCTTCGTTTCCTTTTTTTTGTGTGTTTTTTTGGACCAGATTAAGTACAGGGAATTATAATACTTGATAAGAGTTTTTGTTTGTTTTTGGATCTGATTAAGTACAAGGAATACTTGATAAGAGGCGTACCGTCAGTTAGAGTAAGTTGGAGGCGGTGGTGGAGGCTCAAGTTTTGTACGGTGTGTGGGTGGATTTAGTAAGGGTAATTTTGTCCGAGTTAGATGAAAATATTAAATAGGGTTTATTAGTGAGTTGACTACGATTTTCGCACTCCTCGGATCACTTTTTGCTCTCCCTTTAACAAAAGTCGAAATAAAGGCTACTGCTTTGAGAACTCTTGAAATTCAGAAGGCCCTGGTTCGGCATCAGTTCAAAAGGTTTGTTGGAATTGACTCCTTTCTTCATGAACCTTATGTTCCCATGGTTGTTGATAACAAGGAGTTAGGGGACGAAAAAGAATTTTCCAGAGGTCTCAATATCTAGGAAAACTTCTTATGAGAATTTATTCTTGTGTTTTTAAGAAGGATAATAACTAGGGTTTGGAATAGCCATTATTGTGAGTACACATAGTTATTGCCAATGTTTTCATCTTGTAATATTTTTTAGATATATTTGTTTAAATTCTAAAGTTTATTTGGAAGATGATTTTTGCAGTATTAATCTTATGGTTTTATATATTGCAAATTATTATGGGATATGTTTTTTTACGTCCGTGAACCTTGATTGTCCCATACTTGTTCAAAAGTTATCTCTAATATGTAGGTATGAAAATATTGATAAAAGATAAAATGAACTTTTGACTGCAAAAGTTAAGCCTTTTATGTCATTATGCAAATATTGATGGAAGAAAGGACGAACTTTTGTTTACAAAGATTAAGTCTATTATATGTCATTGTTCAAATAGTGATGAAAAATAGAATGAATCTTTGATTATTTCGCAGTATTGGTCTTTTCCTGATCCACATCTTTGTGCATATACTGTGTTGCTCCATAAGTTCTGTTATGTTGAGCATGACCAATTGAATTGATCATATTCCTTGTAGTTAATTCAATTGAGATTTTGGATACAAATTCATATTCTTATGTAATTTGTAATGTCCGAAGAAATCCCTCTTTTCTTGTAAAAGTAAGGTCGCTCTTGTTATTCTTTCGGGAATGACATTTTATGGGGGAGAGTTCTTAATTGAACTTGTGCTTAATTGCCAAATCTTTGTGGGGAGTGCGGCTGTGGAATATTGTAGGAGTTATCTTGTATCTTTATAAACTCCTTGATGAATACACTAAGTTTCAACTATGTGAAATCATCGAAACAAGTTGGTATGTTGTTCTATTTTGGTCATGAAGTATCTCTATGAAAATTTGATGAGGATCCCACTAGTTTTCGTACCTTTGCCAATTTATGTTGACAAAAAGGGGGAGAATTAATGCGTAGACCACACCACAAATACATATGGTTTACGGATCATTATGTAAGAGGGAGTGGTTTTCATGTTGAGATGAAGTATTGACTAAGGGGAAGTGATACATATCACCATAGAATTATTGTCAAAGTTGTGATACAATTGGACTTTGATGTTGTATAATGATACTATGACACTATATAACAATGATTGAGAGCAACTGTTTTCTCATTGTTATAGCTACGGATCTTCAACAACAATGGTGCAGAATTGAACACATTTGGAATTATTGGAGTACTTGGAAGTGACGAAGATTTCGAGTAATGTTGAAGAACCAAGGAGATCAAGCATTTGGATGAGAAGCTACAAAGTTTATTTATTTTGTAATCCATATGTATTGATAGTTTTGTCACTAAAATTGACAAAGAGGAAGATTGTTAGAGCACTACTCGGTCAAACTCGCAAGCGTTGCTATCTCAAACTTGTTTGTTAATGTTAGTGATCAAAACAATAAGTCTTGATTTCTAGTCTACTTATAGTAATGTCTCGGACTAGGATAGATTGTGTAGTTGAGCATTAGACTTCACGGCGTTCATCAATTGAAGACGAAGAACTACTAAGGAGAGCTTGCGGAACTTCGTCAACAAAAGGTATATGGAGACTAAAACTCATCTATCACTTGGAAAATCTATTTCTACTTTATCTCCTATATTGAGACAAAAGTCGTATTACTATATAGTTATCGATTACACACATTTGAGATTTCGAGCTGAGTTTAACTCGCTTACATATTTCTCGGAATATGTGTTGGTAAGCTTTCGCTTCAATCAAGTTCATCTTAATCATGTGAAAATCGCCGAGTAACATCTTACATGGTTTGTGTGATAAAATCATTTGGTGTAGACTTGGAATGTTTCGTTATGATTATTTCAATAACTTGAAAATTGCTTTGATGCTAATAGTGTGTGAAAACGACTATTGTCATCCTCTAAGAAAGTTTCAATGATTGAAATAAGAGTTTATAATACTTAACAATCATTAGATTATGAACATATTGTGCATTCTTGCATGTATGTGATCCATGACCGGAACTAAAGTATGCATACCCGTATGCGTACTTGAAGTTGTGATATTCCATGTACCAAGTACACGTACCGGTACGCATACTTGCGTAAGGTATAGGTCCGGGAATATTTGCTGGCATTTGGAAGTGTACTAAGTATGCATACCCGTTTGCATACTGGCGAACCCAAACTCAGACCGGCTACTTAAGTATGCGTACCCGTTTGCATACTTGAGTGGTTAAAGTTCTAAAATCGGTTGGCTCATGAACTAATACATTTATATATTAAGGAATGCATTGTTTGCAAACCGTGGCTATAATGTTCATGAATTGATTCGAGTGAATCAAACCGATTTTGCTTCAATTGTGTTCTTGTATACTTAAATGAGAATATAGCAATTGAACAACCCTTTAACTAGTTTCATTTGAGTCATTTGAACTAGTTATGGTTAAGATGAATAAGGTTGATATGAGAGTGTTCATATAGCTAACCTCGGTTAACTACGGTTAAGCCAACATGGTGTACACGTTTAGGTACGGTTACATAAACCTAAATGAGGGTACATTTCATTTGTATATAACAAGCTAAGTTCGATCTAACGGTTGAAAGATATTAGCTTGAATCTAATCAGGATTTTCATCTAACGGTGAATATTGAATTCTTTGTTACCCAGGTAACTTAGATTGCAAACCCTGATTTGAAAACTATATAAAGGAGAACTCTTCCAACTGGGAAACCTAATCCCCACACCTCCTGTGTGATACCAATTGCATAAACTAGAGTCGATTCTCCTTTAACCTTAGGTTTTTCATGATACGTTGTAGGTTAACGACTTGAAGACTTCATTGGGATTGTGAAGCCAGACACAACTATTTTCTCTGTAGTTGTGTGATCTGATCTTGCTATTTCTACCGTGCTTGAGTACTATCTTCTTTAAGATTGGCTCGAGATTTAATCTCTGATAGGCAAGATAAAAAGTAATCACAAACATCGTCGTCTCATCGTTTGTGATTCCACAATATCTTGTTTCGCTACCATACTATTAATATTATTGTGAGGTGATTGATATTTCTAGGCTGTTGTTCGTGAATATAAGTCTGGTTTATGAATTGGTTCATGTTCACCTTGATTTATCAAAAGACAGAACAAAACTTGTAGGTATTTTTGTGGGAGACAGATTTATCTATTCCTATAGACTTTTCCATGTTACACAAATTTGTTTATTAAGTCTTCGACTTTGGGTCGTAGCAACTCTTGGTTGTGGGTGAGATCAGCTAAGAGAATCAAGCGCGTAGTATCTTGCTGGGATCAGAGAGTAAGGAGCGCAACTGTACCTTGAATCAGTGTGAGATTGATTAGGGTTCAACTACAGTCCAGTCCGAAGTTCATTGGTAGTAGGCTAGTGTCTGTAGCGGCCTAATACAATGTGGTGGTCAAATCTGGACTAGGTCCCGGGGTTTTTCTGTGTTTGCGGTTTCCTCGTTAACAAAACTTCTGATGTCTGTGTTATTTCTTTTCCGCATTATATTTTTTTATATAATTAAAATATCACAGGTTTTGCGTTGAATCGATCAATTGGGAAATCCAACCTTTGGTTGTTGATTGAAATTGATTGATCCTTGAACATTGGTCTTTGGTACCGTTCAAGTTAATTCTCTTATATTCAATTGGGCTCGCAAATTCCTATTTGCTGATTGCAGATTGAATTGAGAAAGAGAGATACAAAACTCTTTGATATACTTTTCTCTAGATTGAGTCTAACTGTCTAGTTGATTCTTTTGAAAGTATATTGGAGTTTGTCTATTCAGATTGCCAAACGAATTGTTGGGTGTGATTGTTAGATCCCCGCTTTTTCAATATGTCCCTATGGATTCTCTAGAGTTGTTGTTTGTGTAGAAGAATGAGTTTATCACGGTCACACTCAAATTTGTAATGAGATTTACGGGATTGCATCAAAATTGCTACATTCTTGTCACGATGATAAAATATAATGTGTAATAGTGAAACAATTCGGAATCGGGATGCTAAGAAAACAAAGGAGGTCACAAAGTTAGCTCTGGGCGGGTTTATGATTTTGATTTCAGAATAAACATACGTATGCTTTTTTTTTAAACGAAATCATTTACACATGTTTATAACTAAGACGTGTTAAATTTTAAGTGTTAAATCTTGTTGTCTGCCGTATCATTTTTGTTGATAATTTCTAACTTATTTCTCATGATGCTCATTTTTATTCCATTTCAAGCATTATAGAGTACATATATCGAGATAGATTTGATTCTGCAAACAAATGGCTATTTAAAATGAAGTGTTGGTGGGAATTGAAGCCATCAAAATTACAAGACGTGTATGTATAGTGAAAAACCATAAAAAGCTAAATAATTTTCTTCCACCATATATGAACCTTTATAAAATGCATATTTTTAATTTTACGCATCAAAGTGAAGCTTCAAAATACCTATTTTTATTGGTATAAATGTCCCTTAATGGTGTATTTAAACGAAGTACCAGTATCATATAAAAGCCTCTTGGGTCTAACCAAGATTTCTTTCAGTTAGTCTTTCTCTATTGATAATCACTTTTAAACTGGGAACTTTTTTTTTTTGATATAATTAATTCGCTAAACTATATAAAAGAGTTATTAAGAAAGAGGTGCCTGGTAATTCTTCCAATCACCAATTAATGAAATGACCTCCGGAGGTTCCATTCTTATTGAAATCAACATTTTTGATGTGCCGAAACTACATAAATGTAATATCCCTTCTCCATCACTCATTGACACTATTTTTCGAGGGAAGAACCCTAACTCATGAATTACTCGAGTTGCTTCAATTGAGTTTTGGGTTCTTTCTTCATATTTTAGAAACAACACTTAATGAGGATTCTCTAAGCTCAGTATCAAAGTACATGGTCCTAATATGAACCAAAATATATGAGCCTCCATTTGCCGCAAACTCAAAAGCATAGGGTCACTACTAGATATGTTTACCAGCAATGATACCTTTATTCTTTTTCAAAAATGCCACATAGAAATGAAGTTATCATGAGGGTTTCTAAGAAAGTACACAATCCTGCAATTCATAGCAGTACTCTTACTAGACTTCTTCTTTCTAGCAAACTTTGCAACACAGTCAACCGCCTAAGTTACTAGCAGTTCTGTTAACAAAATTAGGAAATATCACAATACAAAAAGAAATATGAGGTAATGTAGTAATTAAATTCTAAGCATAACATCATCAGTTTCATGAGCTAAACAGGGGTTGTTTTTCTCCATGTACACCTATCAAAACAATCTGAAGCCTACCTACCTACCATATATGACTTACTACATTGCAGAGTCAATCCAAATCCAGTGCACTATTTGATATATTAACCAGTTCCCAATTCATATGTGTGCAGAATTAGATGAGGTTAAAAGGAGATGCCAGATTGCAATGTCTAGTGCAAAAAATTAAAGCCACTTACACAGCAATCTGTTGATTAGCAGTTTGATCGCCATAGCTGGCACTTGTAGCTGGACGGAAAAAAGTATCTTTTCCATTTGCGTAGATATCAAATAAGTATACCGCATATCTCTTAGCCAGCCTCTTGCAATCCTCAACCGCTTTAGAATCTAATGTTTCCAACTCTTTCACTGACTTCTTCACGTCACCTTTGCAGTCCTCATCCATTAGAAACTTGGCCAAAGTAATACACCTGTTAAGAGAAAATATCAATCTAGGCCGAAAGTGTATGGAAATGGAAAACCAAGAAAAGATGTTACTGTTGATTCTTCTGATTTCCATTTTATACTTGGAAATAATTATGAACATTTTGGTGGCTGGCTTTCCTTCCAGTGTGGTGTGCATGTGTATCCATAAGCAAGAAAAGAGCTTGCTCCCACCGTTCACATGTCAACTACAAATTTGAAATCTAGGAAAGGCAGCAAATCTTTTACCAGACAATTATGGAAAAATTGACCACTAAACTTTCCTGTTCCATCCAACTCTGTTGATAATTGATATACAAATTCCACAGTCTGTGCAGATACCAAAATCTCATATTGTAGTGTCGACGCAGATACCAAAAACTCTCCAGTAAATATATTTTACAACCACAAGATTGTATTAGAGATAGAATGTCCTATATTTCGGCAGGGATATGAGAAAAGGGTATATGTACACATTTTGATCCTTAATTAAAATACATTTTTAGATGTTGTGATGTACTATAAGTAATAATGCTCTTAGTACCGCCAAACTGATATCATAATTTTCCAAGCTAAAGCCAAATAACAGGCATCATCCATGTGATATGGCTATTTGAGATGTTAATAGAATAACTTAGAATTTCACAGCAGAATATGAAAAGAGTCCATGCTAACAGATATGGATGTAACCCAACATTAAACAAGCCAATGTATTGTAACTGCGATAAAAGTAATTGCATGCACTTTTTAAGAATAAGTGAACTGGAAAAGTGTAGCGAATGCTTTAACATACCTGAGCGTGTCACTGTGAATGACCAATTCCTTGGGTGATATTTCGTCTTCAGATATTTCCTGTCAATAGAGAGCACAAACAGCTTTCATGCATAGCTCAGGATCCTCTTCAAATGAAGAAAGCATATCAGCCTCAGATTTCCATTTCATTTCGTCTTTGTTCCTACTCCAATTTTTGATTGCCAGCATCTCCACTGGGTCGCCAAGAGTATCACCATCCTCATCTGAGTCTGAGTCCAAGTTCACGAAAATCTTCTTACTCATCTCCAGATGAGCTTGAGATGATGATCCATGTTGAGAGGGTCTCCCTTCGAAACAGCCCCAACCCTTCCTCCCTTCTTTAACATTTAGCACCTTCCCTTTGGTTTTCAGTTCATACACGCGAGAATCCTTACTCCCTCCACTGCTGGTTTCAACAGTAGGTATGCTCATGTTGTTTTTATCCTTTTGCCTTTCACCAGTTTGTGTAGTTTCATTCTGCAAATCCCGCACTTCAGACTCCATCTTTTCAGAATTACGCAATTCTTCACATCTCAATTCCTTTCCATTCCCAAGGACTAAGCTCTCCAAATTAGAAATGCGAGACTCTACAGATTTCATTGTTGACTTTTCATTTTCCATCTTGAGGACTACACTCTCCAAATCAGAACACTTTTTCTTCCAATAATCAGTTGCATCATCATATTTAGCAGCAGCAGTCTTTCTAGTTTCTTCTAATTCACCCCGGAGTTTAGTGCCCTCCACATTCTTCTTCTCAAGCTCCATTTTCATCTTCTCAATTACCACATTCTTCTTCTCAAGATCCACTTTCTTCTTCTCAAGCTCTAATTTCATCTTCTCAAGCTCCAATTCCATCTTCTCCAGATCCACTTGCTTCTTCTCAAGCTCCTCAGACAATTCAGAACACTTATTATTATATTGCTCCGGGCTATTCAATTCAACTACAGGTTTCTTAGTTTTCATAAATGATTTTATTTCTCTAGACCCTTTTTCTCTTTGAACATTTTTCCTCTTGGTCCCAATTTTTGCAGTGCCACCTTCTACAATTCTATCAGCTGGATACAAAATTCCCAATTAGTTAGACATTTCTCAGGGTGAATTAACAGATGAAACTATCAAATTTCTTAATTAGTAATCATAATTGATACACGTACGCAATGACAAAACGAAACCCACAGAAACAAACATTATAAATCACTAAATGAAGATAAATTGGGGAAAATGTATGCAAGAGTTACTCACCGCTGGTATCATTAGTAGTAGGAATTCCCCCTGTCATATCATCTTCTTCCATTAGCCGCCGCCGTTTCGAGCAATTTGAATCCGTAGTTTCTATCTCAGGACCAGAATCATCACCTTTATCATCTCCACCTCTCATTTTAAGCTTCTTCTTATTCCGCCGCTGCTCTGAATAGTATTTGTAATGTTTTTCACAGTATGTCGTATCAGTATTTATCCTAAAATTCCTGCATCTCCATTTTACTCCATCATTTCTGCAACAACGCTCTTCATCTGGTGGGATGATCAAACTCTCCTCATCAGGAGCCAGCATCTTCTTCACCTCCTCATTCTTGTTGGCTAGATCTGGCATTTCATACGCAAGAAGAAAATTCCCAATTGGTTAAACAAAACGAAATGAAACGAACAACAAAATCATTGTAAATCACTAAAATGAAGAAAAATTGTGGAGATGTATGCAAGACTTACTCACAGCTAGTACGATTAGTGGTGGTAGGTGGTTGAATTATTATCCGGTCATCTTCCTCCGTTAACCGCCGCTTCCTCGGCCGTTTCGAGCAATTTGAATCCCTAGTTTCATCTCCACTTCTCTTCTTAAGCTTCTTCTTATTCCACTGCTTTGAATAGTATTTGTAATGTTTTTCACAGTATGTAGTATCACCATTTATCCTAAAATTCCTGCATCTCCATCTTACTCCATCATTTCTACAACAACGCTCTTCATCCGGAGGGATGATCAAATTCTCCTCATCAGGAGCCAGCAGCTTCTTCTTCTTCTTTAGATCTGGAGTTTCACACTTCTTTAAAATCGAAGGATTGCTTGTTACAAAATCTGTATGAAACCTGTAATGTTTTTCACAGTACTGTAGATCATTATCAGCACTCAAATTCTTGCATTTCCAATATTTCCCGTTGTTTCTTCTGCAAATCTTCTGTTCATCACCAGCAGCCGTTTCCTAGTCTTCTCCATCGCGACTGCAAAATCTTGCCCTATAAGGAATACAGAAATTGGGGGAAACTAAAGCTTTTACCAAGGTAACACTAGTGATTCTTGGTTTTCCATATTTTACCCCTTTTATTGCTGTGTTTGGACTTTGGAAAGTTATCCAAGGGCATTTTAGGCATGTTTTTTCTTTATTAATAAAGTAGAAGCTGTAAAAAAATATCTACTGGTGTAACAATTAAAATATAAGAATCATAACTAGTGTAGAACACTTTTATTAGGTGGAAACCATCCCAACATACTAATGCCTGAGGCACCGGAGAGACTTTGCCAAGCCAAAAGGATGTTCCATGTTGCCGTTAAACTTTTCAAATCGGCAAGGAATGCTGGGAAAATACTAACTGTATCAAATTCCTTCCTCGGTCCCCATTCATCAGAGAAAACCCATAACTCATGCCTTCCTCGAATGAGTTTTGGGTTCTTTTCTTCATATTTTAGAAACAACACTTCATGAGGATTTTTTAACTTCAATTTCCAAGTACATGGTCCTAAAATGAGCCAAACATTGCAGCCAACTCAAAACGCATGGTCACTATTCTCCGGCAATGCTCTCTTTAATTTGTTCAGAAATGCCACAGAGATGAAGTTATCCTGAGGATTTCTACATAAGTACAGAATCTTGCTATTTATAGCACTGCTCTTACTAGACTTCATGTTTCTAACTTGGCAACACAGTCTACTACATTGTTGCTAATAGTTCTATTAATAAAATTAAGAGACATATTACAGTACAAAAAAAGAAGAAGAAGTAATCCAGCTTAAATAGAGTAATTAGATATATACATAACATTATCAGTTCCATGAGCTAAACAGGGATTTTTTTTCTCCATTTACACCTATCAAAACAACCTGAAGTCTACCTACATAATATGACTTACTACATTGCAGAGTCGATCCACACCCAATGTACTATTTGTTATTCTGAATACCAATATTCTGCAGGGCACGTGTCACGATCTTACTGGCCGCATTCAGAGGTTAAATGTGTAGCCCTCGCTATACAGGGAAGCCTGAATTACAAATTATACCTTCGTAAATCTACTTTATCTCGTCCGAAGGAAGGATGCCTCGACGGTCGAGATCTAGAGAGTAAAAGCCTAGTTTACAAGGAGGCAGCTGACGAAGGGACAAAGATAGATGTGATATCTAATTAGCATTAAATGCGTAAATCTCTTATTTACACACATAATCAAACCACGTGGAGAGAGGCTATGTGGCAGAACCCGATTGGCGGAAGCTGGCGGTGAACGAAGGTATAACCTATACAAAGGATGGGAAGTTCCCAAAGGAACGTGGGTCAGCTGAGATGGCAGAGTTCGACTGGATAAGGCGAGCGGTGAACGAAGGTACAATATGTACGAAAGGTGTATCAACAGACGATGGACCCAGAGGTAGCAAAGATATATCTGGAGCAGAAGGGGCTATAAATACCAAGCTTCACCAACAAAATAAGGGCATTCAATATCTAGGAGAGAAGATCTAGTCTTAATCTTATACCTCTTTAATGTTTAGAACTTAAGTATTTACTTCAACTTGAGTTCTCTCTATTACTTTGGGAAGCGTTTAAGATCTTTGTAATCACCATACTTAATACAAAACAATCACTCATTACCCCGTGGACGTAGACAAATGTCGAACCACGTAATCTCTTGTGTCTCATGATAACTTAGAAGCACTTACATTATATTTGTGTTCTTCGTTATTGCGATCTTGAATATCTCTTATTACTAAGCATAATCAGTTCAACTGAGGTATCAATACTACTTAGAATCAGATCCTCCGAGCTATATACATTACGTAGACTACGAGAAAACGAGTAGTCACAGTTTGGCGCCCACCGTGTATTACTCACGAGCTTGAGTTTAGACATAGTTTTATCTTTAACTTATTTAGCTTCTGAAACGAAGGGATCTGTGTTAACGATGAACCTCACTCTCTAGTGATTTGTTCATCCGTCGTTTATGTATGTTTTTGGAGTTCATAGCCTCTAAATACGTACCTTGTTACAGATCTACACAAATTTTTTACAAAAAAGTATTCACAAAACTTTAAAATCTGTGATTTATACTAAAACAACCTTTTTTAACAGAGCATATTTTAGATCTGAGAACCTTTGACTGACAGAGGAATCTCAGTGAAATTTTAAGGAAAAAAGACTTTCTAAAGCATTTATTAACCTTGTTTTTCACGAGATCTGACACACCTACTTTTGATTGGTTTTCAACATTTAAGGTTGTTCTTTCCAATGGTGTCATAAGCAATTAATACCTGTCTTTCAAAAAAATTATTTCAGTCCTTTTCTGAAAAAGCTGCTCAGCCGTCTTCTGTGTCAGAGCATTAATTGCTACTTTTGACGAAGATACCCAAGTAGCAGATTCTGTCAACTCTCTGTGACCGCAGGGTAATGAACGCCGAAGGCATGCAGAAACCAAATGATGTACCAACAAGCTCACGACCATCACTTACCAGAGGAAGATCTCAAAAGCCGTCCCAAGCAAATCAAAGAACCGAAGCGGAGGATGGACAAAACGAAATAGCGAGAAGAACGATCGCTAACAAATCACCTATTCCTGCCGAAGGGATGGGGCAAACATCGGGAGCTCAACCAATTTACGACATGCCGTTACCGGAGCGTCCCGTTACTACGCAGCCACCTGCGGCCAACGCAGGGTTACCCAGAACCTTAGCTCCTACGTGACGAGGGTTGAGAAACCTAACTCCAATTCAGATAGATCCAGACGCACCAGTTATAGAAAAAGGAGCAGATAAATCTGAGGACCCGGATGACAGCACTCCTCAGGGTGGTGGAGTCCACAACGAAGACCAAATGGCGGCACAAATAGCAGCCTTGCTACTACGTAACAAGAAGCATGAGGATGCAATGCTAGAGATGGCCCAAGAGAACCAGAACCTTAAGCTTATGCTGGACATACAGATCGAAGGCTCCCAAGCTCACCCTCCGTCAAATAGGCGTGAAAACGGAGCCATCTCAGGAAGACGAAGGGTGGATCTCAACCCACTGGCGGCCAATCAACCTAGAGGAGCTAGGAGAGCGCACCACGATCCAGACGAGACGGATTCGACATACAAGCCCTCTCATTCCTACTACGACGAAGCATTTTCAAAATATGCTCACAATGTGAACATGGTCATGGAGCAAATGAAGAAGATGCGGAAGGAGATACAAGGTCTAAAAACTGGCCACACCGGTGCATGACTAGAAGAAGTGCTTCAAGAGGCAACCACATCCCCATTGTATTTTTGCATTTTGAGAGGGCCCATCCCTCCAAAGTGCCCTATATCTACGTTCCAAACGTACAACGGTACCTCAGATCCCGCAGCCCGCCTACGGTATTATACTCGTGTCCTTTCCTATTAGGAAAGAGATGAGGTAGTACTTTGTAGGTACTTCCCCGCAAGCTTGACGGGATCCGCACTAGCCTGGTATGTCAATTTCCAGCAAACTCAATCGACTCTTTTGAGCAATTTTCACGGTGTTTCTGGAGACATACATGTACAACAAATCAACAAAGGCAGGGTTAGACATGCTATTTTCTTTAGCTATCGGACCCCGAGAAACACTGATGCAGTACACAGACAGGTGGAAAATGACGTGCCAAGAAATTGGTAAAGTCAATCCAGAAATTAGCAATAACTGCTATAATTACGGACTTGATAGAACCTCATCCATCTTCGTAGAGCTTCATAACAGAGCCCTCAATTACGAAGGAGAGCTCAGGGTTGTCCAAGACCGCTACATCAGACTCGAAGAAATCCAGAAGGACAACCCCATGGCACAGCCAAAGACGACGACAACTCCACATCGTACTAACTCTCTAGAACCAATTCCGGAGATACCTAAACGACAAAATGAAGCCGGGGGCAGGACCAGTTCTTCACAAGGTATTCCTTCTCTAGCTTTTCCCAGAGATCCTTAGCTGAAGTCTCGTGCTGATAAATAACTCTTACTGCAGTTGCTAAACACCCTCGTATCAAAGCAAGACATAATTTATTCATCTTGTTTCACTGCTTTTCAGACATCTCCACTGGCTGACCTTCTAGAGCTTCTTCTAGGTCAAGATGAACAAGGGAATCCATTACGTCCGTTCTCCATAAACCAAAGTTGTCGGTTCCTGTAAACTTTTCTATCTTGAGTTGTGATCTATGTGAATGGAGTATTTCTTATTTTGTTTCTTTATCTTTATTTGTGGACTCCGAATGTTCTCTTAAAGGATTTTTCGGATCTTCGTCCCCGTCAACCATTGTTCACAAACAACCAAATATAGATAAAAAATAGAACCTTTGAGATTTGCATTACCTCAAGCAATCTTCAGAAAAACACCTTCACTTCAAATGCAATTCAAGTACCCATATCCAAGAGCGTCTCCTTGCTCTGATACCAATTGTTGCGCCAAAGCCTGCAGAAGCGTTTAGGTTTGCACTACTACGAGGTATCTCAATATCGCCAAGAACACAATCACACACACAAGAAGAACAAGTATTTAACGAGGTTGAATCCCCGGGAAGGAATAAGCAATTTTATATATCACCGAATAGGTTGGAATATACAAATCCTTATACAAGAAGAAGACAACTTTTACTTAATTCTGGTGTGTTTTCTCTAGTTCTCTCTATGGCTATTTATACACATCAATAGTACTGGACACATTCCTTAACAAGGATTACTTTCCTAGAAGTATAGGTTTTCCTAACTTATCTCTAAGAGACGGACCTCTTAAGCTGCTATACCTAGGATACAAGTACTTGGTTTCCTTAACCAACTAGATTTCCTAATCTAGTCCTTGACCGACCTACCAACAATAGCGTCACCGCTATTGCCAGCACCACAAAAAGAAATTCCATTAGAATTTCAATAATGTGGTGCTATTATGTCACGCCGTATCCACAAGTATGAAATATCTGAAAGAAAAATGGTATTTTCTTAATAGTTCCACTATAGCGGTGTTTCGCTTATTTTCGGTCGGCCCTCCCACCGTGGCAGCGATGTTTTAGTATATTGTACTCTACTGGGTTGGCTTCCGGTTTTCTTTTTCATTTGCGACCACTTGGCTGATGAGGAGACACAAGTTTGTTGATCTTCTTCATTCATCGGTAATTGTTATAACCGTAAATCGTCTGTACTTTTGCACTATCTCATCACTGTCCGTCAGTCCCCATGTAAGCCATGGGTTTTCATCTGAAAGTTCTGGAAACATTAAAAAACAAGTCCACATTTAAGAAATCTCTGTTGGAGTATTTGGCTCGATAAACACCACATATGTATAGCTAGGATAGTCCCACATGGAATAAGAGGAGTACATGTAGCGCTTAATAAGCTTTGGCATCTCCTTACATAACACCGAGGCCTTTTAGATTAAAACCTCACACCTGCTGCAACAGGTGGTCAAGTGCGGACAATATCAGTGCTACGTGGTCGGGCCCAGAAGTAGGGTCCGGCGGTCCGTGAAGATCCTAACAACTGGTATCAGAGCGTATGGTTGGGGCTACTGTCCGAACGGAGAAGTGGTTGTGTATGTCACCCGGTTTAGGGCGCAAGTGGAGTCAAACTCAAGGTGGAGCAGGCAAGGCCCAAAGTAGAGTTGGCGCTCAAGGTGGAGTTAGTGCCACACCCCATTAACTCAGGTGGAGAAGGATTATATGGTGGGCAAGGTTGTGCTCAAGGTGGAGTTAGTGCTAGCCTTCCCATTAACTCAAGGTGGAGTAGGGTTCCAGGGCGCGTAGTGACAATAATCATGTTCGATGGGTAGCTATACGGACGGTGATCATATGGTGGAGTATGATTGGATTGGTGATATGGTTTAATCTCGCCAAGGTGGAGATTGTTGGAGTATGTGGCTCGATAAACACCACATATGTATAGTTAGGATAGTCCCACATGGAATAAGAGGAGTACATGTGGCGCTTATTAAGCTTGGGCATCTCCTTACATAACACCGAGACCTTTTAGATTAAATCCCCACACCTGCTGCAACAAGTGGTCAAGTGGGTACAGTATCAGTACTATGTGGTCGGGCCCAGAAGTAGGGTCCGGCGGTCCGTGAATATCCTAACAATTTCATCAAGAATTGTATCTCATTTTTGCTTTTTTAATGGAAAAAATGGGTATAGGGATGTCAATATGTAGCACAAAAGGCTATAAAGTTATTTCATCAAGGATTTGACAGAAACTCTATGCAGTCAATGTGGGTACTGGGTAGTGCTCTGATGCAAATCGTTACAGTCGATATGCATATGTTGCATACTCAATTCCGAATTCTAGCTCCTACTAGAATATCAAAGGCAATCTAGAATATCAAAGGCAATCTAGAAATAAGGGTGTTGGCCCTCAACCATACTTGGGAGATGGGCTACTCATAATATCAGTTAAATGATGCAGATGTTCTCACCTGAACGACAAGGGTCTTGTAACTCTCTATACTTATAATGCTGGTTCGGCCATTGATGTGGCGCGTAAGAGGTGAGATTAGGGATGAGTCTGCTGCATCTTCCTAGTCCCAAGTTTTTATTTCATTGTCTTCCGCAACAAATAATTAGACAACACACTGTACGCTACAAATTTGTCACAAGACAAGAACTGTTTCCTCTCAAGAGAGGAATGCCCAGTACTGTGTACTGTGGATTTTGTAGCTAGTTTTTCTTTGTTTTAGTTGCTCTTTTTTGCTTTTACTTTTAGCTGGGCTATATTGGACTACCATTTTGTGTAATCTTTGGTTGTAGATTCAAAAAATTGCGTGATTAGGCATAAAAGACATAATATTATTTCATTCTCAGTACTCTAATAGTTGTTATTGCATCATGCCTCATAAGTTGAACCACTAACTGCAGCCTTATGAAGGTTAGATTTATTTATTACTACTAACCCCAATGCCTAAACCCCTGCAAAATGAACCAGTGCATGCTCATTATATATACTTAAGCAGTAGTCCTAACTTGAGATCTAGATCCTGGGGTAAGTATCATCGTTTCTTCTTGTCTGTTGTACTTCAACCGGTTGGCTTCTTCCCTTGAGATTTGATAAGCATTCATCAACACATCTACGGGCATAGCTCTTAATACAGAAGTCTTTCCAACCAATGGACTTGTCATAGCGTTGTCATTAGTCTTGAATGATACCCATTCAAATCCTTCGCTTCCAGCCTGTTTAACCACGGCGAAGTTCTGAGGAACAACCAACATCTGGCCTTGGTTGAGTTGTCCGTTGAAGACTTGGCGACCTTGGTTACCTACAATCTGACACCTGCAGCTTCCTCTGGTGACGTAGATCACGCTGTGGGCGTTCGAGTGCCAGTGTGGTGCATGTAGTGCGTTCTGCATTCAGAGCATCATGCATTGTGTGGGTAAAAATTATCTTCACCCTAGAATTGCAGAAATTTCAATCGTTAATGAACTCAGCTGATATTATTACGTACCTGGTAAAGAACTCCTCTCTCAGCACTCATTTGAAGGTAGTTAAGGATGGGTAACTTCTGGCTGTTGAGGGTAGTGATTCTTCCACCTTTTTCTGAGTAAATATCAGACCTTGTTGGATTGGCGATGTTCTGTTTCATTCTCATACTGCAAATAGTTTCCTCTAACCCGTTGGTGGTCCTGTAACGTTGTTCTTGTTCCTCTTCTTCTTCTCCTTGTTGTGGTCTGATTGCACGAAGCCCACCTTCAACAAAGACAATGTTACCTCTCTGGTCATTTTGTCCTTGTAGTTTCCCTGCTGTCTCGGTGCTCACTCCAAAAGCCTCAGCCAGAGTTTCGACACTGAAGCCATTGAAGATATTGTTTTCTGGGATATCTTGTTGTTGGCCTCTTACCTGTTGACGCTGTTGTTGTCGTTGTTGGTATGAGCTAACTTGTGTTGGCTGGCTTCCGGCCAATTGAAATCTCTGCACGTCATATACATAGTCAAGTCTTTATAGGCTTAGCATATATGATATATGCTAGCCATACGAGTGCATGCGGGTTAGTTTAATGTACAATATAATTCATTAGTAACGACATATATGAGGGCATTGATCATTTCATGTACCCTGAGATTGCGATCGAGCTGGTTAGCATTACTGCTTGTGTCATGAAGGGAAACAGCAATAAGTGGGGTCTCTCCCTCATTGTACAACCAGTTAGTTACTCCAGCAGGCAAAGCCAAAATGTCTCCTTGTTGGACGCTTCGGATCTTTTGATGTTGATCTCTACCTCCCTGTTGCTGGCTTCTTCCTCTTTGTTGCACAGATTGGCGAATTGAGTGGAAAGTTTCGGGACAGCCAGGGATAAGAGCTCCAGAAATACCCCTACCTATAGTTGTAGATGCAGTGTTAAGTAACGCTAGAAAATACAAGAAATGTATATTGAACTTTAAAGTAATAATATATCAGGGACCAGACCTTGAACAATGTAGACAAGTCTTGGTGCATTGACAAAAAATGGCAAGAGAAGTCCATTAGGCTGAATAATATATCGAGCAGGGGCGACACCAGCACAGTCGAATTGTTCATTATTCTGGTCCCAAAACTCTGTAACACCAGCTTCGGACTCAACACGGCGGTTAGGTTCTTGTGCATTTATGTTCTCAATTCTACACTGGCTTTGATCTTGGTAATGGCGTGACTGTTGTTGTTGCTGCTGGGTTTGCCATCCTCCTCCTTGCTGTTCTATCTGACCTAAACAACCATTCAACAGAAAAAGAAAGCAAAAACCAAGACAAACTAGAAATGAGGACTTCATCATGAACAAGCTAGGCTTAATTTGTTTAAGAGATTTCAGTAGGGAATGTGATGAATTATTAGCAATGGGGTTTTGCTGGTATTTATAGTATGGAAAATGGTGCAAGTGTTCGACACATTTCATTTGGTTGGTAAGTGATTCTTCCTTTCTCATGTCATGTTGCAGATATGCACGACTCATTTTCATAATTTTCTATGTGCATGCAGTTGGTTTGGATTTTGAAGTAGAGACGAAATATATTGGTGTACCTGCAAAATTTGGATCAAGGCTGGATACGAACAACGTTGGAAGGTCAGAGCCAAAGCTATTCACAAGGACTAAGAAACATTAAGTTCCAAATAATGTGCCCGAGAAATAAACATCAAAAGGCACAAACATAGACCTCTTAGACTGCTTCTAGTTTGCTGATATCATCACCCAACAACTTTTGCAGCCAAAAACCTATACCGATTTTTGGGTCACTGTTGATTAGAGCACTTCGGATGAACAGTTCAAAAAACAAATATAAAACTTGATCAATCACTAACAAGTAATGCCAGCGTGGGTGGATTAACTCTTAAGGATCGTGTCATACTGCCTTTTGCTGTGCAACTTCCACCAGCAGTATCGACGACAATTGAAACTATTTACAGGATCACCTAATTATTTCTTTACTAATTGTATTGGGAATTTACAACCACAAGTTTGCAGTAGAGATAAAATGTTCTATATTATGATAAAGATAAAGATAAAATACATGATATGGTTATCCCCTCCTGAAATATTTTGATTCTTAGGAATAAAGATAAGTCTTCAGACGTTTTTAGACACAAGTAATAATGCTCGAAGTACCACCAAAGTGAGGGTGTAGGTACACGAAATAGGTTTGCTATGTGTCGGACGTAAAGGGATAGAAAATCTCACTTAAAGATCCTGATCAGAGACTTGTCAAATCGGATGTCAGAGTTACCTCGTCGACTTTCAACTATACGAATTAAAAAGAAAATACGGACAAAGGCAAGGATACTCACACGAAGAATTTAAGATACGAAAGACCAGACTGGAGTGTCCAAAAAGTCATCAAGGACGAAGTCAAGAAAAGCGAAGTAAGATTACTTGTCTGAAAAGATAAGTCAGGAAGTAGATAAATTATGGAGCAAGAAAAGAGACAGGTGTCCCGACCAGCCCATGTGAAGATAGCGAAAGAAGGGGAAAAACTTTATGGAAAATGGTCTGGGCGAAGTAAAAAGCGCCTCCGCGAGGACGTGACGAGACAAAGTGAGCTGTGATCCATTAGGGTTAGATGGCCTATAAATAGAGGTCATTGGGCAATGTATGGGGGATGGATTTTCTGTTAAGTGGGAGAGCTTAGCTTAGAGGGAGATTAGGGTTTCCTTGCGTTTAAGAATTTGTATTCTCTTTACTTGGAATGATTCATCAATAAAGATTTGGTTTGTTTATATTACTTAGTATGTCTTAGATCTTGGTGGCTATCATTTTGGGTGTACTACTGGATTTCCAGTAGTTACATTTTGGCGTCCAGAAACATGGAACTTAGGTTGGGGATTCAACCTCATCTAAGGAGTAAAGAGAAGCTAAAGTTGTAGGAGTGAGAGATCTTAGCGAGACATCCCTCAAGAGATTAGGGTTTAGAGGCAGATCTATATCGAAATTAGGGTGAGTTGATGGATAGAACACCAGATCGAGCGGCACACATGATAGCAACGAGGAGAAGCAAGCGATTGGAGGGTAAAAGAGGATGAAGAATGGAAAGAGGAGGAACGCCGGCTGCAGCGGAGAGACAAGGCATGAACTAGTAGCGGACTGAGGAGGCCAACGAAGATAACTTTCGAGAGGGTTCTGTACACACTTCCGACACGGACACCATCGTAGGAGAAGAGATGACTCGTGAGTAAATGTAGGAGAACATTGGTGAAGAAGACATGACGTTGGATCAACTAAGGGAAACGCTCCTCCTTGAAAGGGAACGAGACATGCAGAGATCTAGCAGAGAATCACTCCCAATTGACGAGGCAAAACGCCAGGTTGATGTTGCAGAATCGCCAACTGAACGAGGAAGCGGCAGCTGAAGCCAAAGATTCAGAGGTAACCACAGTATCATCAGGAGAAGAAGGGTTATGACGAATAGGATACGCCAGCGAGGACGATGAAGAAGGAGACGAAGAGAAAGCAGTGAAGGAAGAGAGCTGCGAAGAGCACTGGAAATATCGAGCTGGGAAGATCGAAGGCGAAGGTATGAAGAAGAAGGAAGGCACGAAGAAAATGAGAGGAGGCGAGAAGAGGAAAGACAACTCGAATTGAACCAGAGGTATGACGAAAGGAGATATGATGAAGGAAGGCTCAGCGTGATGAGAGGAGACCGTCAGGAAGAAAACGCAGGGAACCTGAACCGGGAAGTCTTAGATGAGATGAAAGATATGAGAGCACTGATAAAAAATTCACGAAGAGGCGGCAGAGTGCAGCTGGCGGAAGCAATAGAGGAGGCCGATAAATCTCCATTCACCTATGAGATCATGTACGCTGATGTCCCAGAGAAATGTGTGCTGCCAATGCTCCCGAGCATATTTAGCGGATCAGAAAGTATTGTGCAGCACTTGAAACAATACACCCTTTCATTGATGCAATGGGAACGAAATGATGCGGTACTTTGTCGATACTTCCCCGCGAGCTTGGACGGGGAAGCGTTAGCTTGGTTTGACAGGCTACCAGAGAGATCGATTTCATCATTCAAAGACTTACAAAGGATATTCCTGACCACTTATATAACCAACAACATGCTAAGACTGGGGATTGAGACTCTATTTAACTTGCGAAGGAGACCTTCGGAAAGCCTGCGAGGATTAGTAACGAGATGGAGAACGGTATGCAGCGAGCTTGCAGGGAGAGTCGACGAAAAGAATTTCATCTTAGATTTTGTAAACGCATTGATCCCAACAGACCTGCTATACACCCAAATATTTATCATCCGAAATTCTTTGACGATGAATGAATTAAGAGAGTACCAAGAGGAGTACATAGCGTTGGAAGAAAAGCAAAGGCAAGTCAGCGAAGTAGCACCAATTCCAATGAAGGAAGGGAATTCAAGACTACTATCAAGGGCAGTGCATGTCGTGGAAAATGAACCTAAATATGAAAAGGGAGAACCTTCAACCCCGGTGACGACAAAGCTTGTAGGTGTGTCAAGTGGAGATCAAGAGTGGATCGATCAACAAAGGTATGAACAACCAAGACGAAGGAATTATGAACCACGAAATTACAACTCCGGGTATCAACAAAGGAATAACCAAGGGCCCATATTTGGAGAGAGGAGACAGAATGCACCAGCGTTTGAAGATTTAAAGCTCCCTAGACTGAACACAACTGTGGAAAAGGTATGGGAGGCAATAGTATTAACAGAAGAGATCCCGCCACCACCCAATTTGGGAAGGGAGCCACCTACGTGCACCAGGAGTCATGATTTCTGCCGATATCATCGCTTTCACGGGCACCATACAAATGACTGTCGGAATGTTCGACGAATTATACTTCGCCTGATAGAGCAGGGAAAACTCGCACATTTCCTAGAAGACTATGTGTCACCGCCACCACTTCGTGACAACCATCTAGTATATCGAATTGAAATAGATGGGGGAGCACAAAGGCCGAATTGTAATACGATAATACATGCGGAAAAGAGCATTCAAAATTTTGATAATAACATACTCAAAAGGGTGCATAAGAGGGATTTCGAAGGAAATGAAATATTCAGCGTCACCACAAAAGAACCATTAGAGGAATGACAGAAAAGGGAAATAACGTTCTCAGCAAAGGACGCACCTGAAGGAGAAAATTCTCACACGAACCCGTTGGTTGTAACCCTGAATTTTGGGAAATACTCAAAATGGGAAGAAGATCAAGCCGTAAAAAGGAAAATCTGGGCAATTGACAGGATCCTGGTGGATACGGGGAGCTCGGTCGATATACTCTTTTACCATACATTTAGAACTATGGGATACAAAGACTCGGATCTTGTTCCATCAACGTACACCATATATGGGTGCAATGGGGTTGCATCTAGGCCAAGGGGAGAGATGGTTGTAAAGATCTTCGCCGGCGAGCTGGAAATGAAGGTCACAGTCTGCGTAATAGACATAGACTCACCTTACAATGCTCTCGTAGGGAGACCATGGATACATGGGATAAAAGGGATTACATCTACATATCACCAAGCCATACGGTTTCCAATGCCAAGTGCAATTGGCGAGATAAGGGGACATCTCAGGGATGCATAAGATTGCATTAAAAAAGATGTCCACAACTACGAGGAGAAGCTAAGAAGGAAAATCGAACAAAATAAGAAAGCATGCAAACAAAGCAGAGCGGAGCAGCTGATGGTATTCACAGTTGAGATAGGCGAAGAGCTGGCCGCAACACAGAAAGACGTAGAAGAGGCGGACAAAACATCGATTGATGGAGATAAGGAACGTGAAATAACTCCGAAAAAGGAAGGTCAGACTGAAATAAAGCAAAGAGAAAAGATAAAGAAAGGAAAAACGACTGAAGGAAACGAGGTAGCTAGAAGTGGAAAACAAACCCCTGTCATCAAAGAAAAAAGAACCCCGCGAAGAGGAGCAAAGACGAACACCTCTCGGCGCAAAGGGGTGGTGATACAAGAACCATTGGAAAGCATTGAACTGAATAATTCAATGGATAAAGAAAAAAGGGCTTGTGAAGAAGATGAGATGGAACGACTAAAGAAGGAACCCTACCAAGAAAGACGAAAGAAAGAAAACTTGGTGAGGGAGCGGATAAGACTGGAAAAGCAAAATGAGAAGCTTGTAATTAAAAACAGCCAATTGAAAAGAAAACAAGCGGAGAGCAATTGAAAAGAAAACAAGCGGAGAGCATTGCACAAACAGGAAGATATGCTCCAGAAAAGGCCGTAGCATTGCACCAAATCTCATTATTCTCTCCGCCTCTCACTCTCGTCTCCCTCTTCTCCCTTTTTATCTTCTTCTACGCAATCCCTGATTTGGTTTCGATTTGAAACCCACTTCCTGTGTAGATCTTCGACTCAACACATGCAACTCTTCCATATCTATGTTAACTTCTACCAAAACCATATACAAACCGATTTTTCATTTTGATTTTGGTATAGTTAGGGTTTTTGAACTGATTTTAATTAGGTCGATGTAATTGAATCTATATTCATTGAGGAGAGTCTTTTGGTACTTGATTTCTTCATTCTCATTTTTGTATTTCTGGTGATATTGAGGTAAAAAAAAAAAATCCGAGTTTGGATAGATCGGGTTTGATTTTTTGATTTCCATCTGAAACTTTAATTATTCATAGTTTGCTGTAGAAAAATATGATAATGAGGAGTTTTAAGTGAAACTTTGTTTTTGATTTTATGAATCTTTTGAGTAAGTATTAAAACCCTAATTAAAAAAATTTCTTTAAATTTCAGTTTCAGTTGTAAACCCTAACATTTTTGTTTTTGATTTTAATTTCAGACACCTCCAATTTCAGATAGGGCTTCTGTTTAAGATATTCAGGTAAACAGATAACTGGTTGTTTGTGATTTTAATTTCAGTCAACTTATAATTTCAATTCCAATCATTCTCTCAATTTTATCACCATTTTTTGATTTTGGGTCTGTGTGTTTGTTAATCTAATAACTGGTTGTTTGTGATTTTGTTTCAGATAAGGTTTACGGATCTTCAGCTCTTGGTGAAAAAGTTACAGGACAAAATCCAAAGGTAGCTAAACAAGACAGGAAGAGGAAGCCTAGAGGTAGAACTCATAAGAGGATGTAAGGTAACAGAAGTTTGGTCACTGCTGGTAACATTTCTTCTCATACCTTATTCAATCACTTAGATCTTTCTTTTGTTTCATGGTATATAAGAAGCATATATTTGAGTTGGAGTTGATGTTTATGTATTTCATAGAACAACTTATATTTCTTAACTTAATCAATGGTGTTTTGTTTGCTTGGACAGGGAACTGAAGGAGCTTGAGAAAGCGCTGGTGATGATGGTAACTAGCTCGCTGCTAGTGGTCGAGTTTTCATGGTCTGAACTAGTGGTGGTGAGTTAGTGTTTGGAAAGGGAGCTGCTGATGAAATATTCTGCGTGCTGAGATAATATCAACATTGAGATTTCTAATGGTTGTTTTCTTCAACTCCTTATCAATATGACTTAGATTTTGATTTTAGCTATATGCCTTTGATGAAAAGTCACTCCAGCATTTGCACAACTATTTATGTATAATATTTCTTTTACTTGCTTGTTTGGTTCCTGATTAGTATGTTATATTACCTTTATGTATGAGCAAATCTGTCGCATGAGTTCAGTGGTTTTTTACTAAAGTTTCTACATTTTCAGTTCTTGGTTGCGTTAATCGATTTTGAATGTGTTTGGTTTGAATCGATTTTGAATGTATATTACCTTTATACTGAAGCTTGTTTATGCACATTAGGCTAGGTTTGGTAATGCTTTTATTTTTTTCCAAAAGCATTTTCAGAATCTATATATGTCAATAATTCTTGAAATTGGTGTTTGGTAAAAAAAAATCAAACTACTTTTTATCCAAAGCACTTCCCAGATTCCTCAATTTTTAAAAGCCGGGGAGGAGGAGCTTTTAAAAGTTACAAAAGTTTTGATCCACCAAAATTTAATGCTTCATTTATCATTTTTATCCCTACTTTATTTTATAAATGATAAAAATTGCCCTTAAATTTATATACAATCAATTTTTTATTTCTTTTCTTTTATTCTTTAAATATTATTATTTTTTATTTTCAAATTATTTTCACTAATAAGATAAAAATAAAAATCAAATTAATTAATTAATTAATTTTAATTTGGTTATTTGTTTGAAAATTATATACATATATATATATATTAAAAAGTGGCTAAGTAAAGTAATTTTTTTAACAATCATAATAATAATGACCATTAGTAAATTTAATATTATATACAATATATTTATATTTAATAATAAAAAAATTAATCATTTTTAAGTCTAATAAAATTAAGTTAAACTATTTTGAGGGATATGTCTGTTTTTGTCATTCTCTACAACAACAATGGTTGAATTTGATATTTTACCAAATACATTTTGATAGCTTTTTTGATCAGTTTTAACTTTAGTTAATGTTTTACCAAACGTCTAACTGTTTTTTTCTCACAGCACAACACAACAATGCACAGCAGAAAAGTGCTTTTGCAAAAGCCGCAGCAATACCAAACTAAGCTTTAGTTGAGTGGGTACTTACTGAACTAAGACAACCTAGTGCATATGGTTTTGTTTTCTTCGGATCCAGAGAGGAAGCTAGAGAGGAAGGAAACTGCTATTACTGCTTTTAAGGGGAAGGTAAACTATCCAGGTCCTTAAGTTTCTAATCGAATACTTTATTTATTTTGGAAACCAACACACTGGGAACTTCGCATTCAAGGATAACTTCATGAAGCTCTTTAGTTTCAAGAAGGACAGAGATGATTGGTGGAAATTGTTTGAAAAGTTGTCTTTCATATGTTAGTTTCTTTTTGAGCAGTATGAAAAACACTTACCAACTTGTGCTCGTTTGATGAGGGATTGAACCCAAATCTGTGACATATGATCTGGGCACTCGGGGTGCTTATCCCAATTCTGACTGGATAATGGATATGGAGAAAATCGTTCCTGTTTGGTTCAATTATCATGCAACCAGTTAAGTAATAACCCACTCGTGTCATACGAGGTAGGCCATTACAGTAACCAAGTCCAACCATCTCCCCTAAATTATGATGAGTAAGACCACCTCGAAACTTGTCAAACCTTAGAACTTTGTCATGAGAGTAAACTCCAGTAATAAATTTGAAAAGTGACACCGATACATAGGCTCACCTGTCCTATTAACAACCTTAGACCTGACATTTGAAAAACTAAAGATAACCTGGATTTACTTTTTCTGTCCTAGATTTCATTTCTTTTTAGTGAAATGTTGAATACATTGTTAAGCTGCGATTGAATATATTTAAAACAAAGGTGCACGACTATTTCTGAATCGTCTCATCTAATACATAGTGGCCCTTTAATTTTTTGATCCAGGGAAAGGCAAAGAAAGCGATAAGCTAAAGGTAGAACCTAGCTGAGAAGAGATGCGCACTGCAGTGAGAGACACACTGAAAGAAATGGATGTTAATACTGTGAGTAGTTCTTGCACTGACATCTTTTGTTACTTATTGTTTCTTTTAGGCAGTGCATACGACCTACTATTTATCCTGATGATGTGGAGTTCTAATTTGTATCTATGCGCTGCTAGAATTCACTTTGTTTTGCTTTATTTTTAACGCACTGCTGTATTATAATTAATGCGAATGCTTCTGGGTTTTGACTTAAATATAGCCACTACTGTACGAGTGATTCAGTTTTGCTTTTCTTGTTCAATATTTTGTTTTTATTGGTAGTAATTTTGGATTTTGCTGCACATATCTCATCCGTGCGTTTCAATGTTGTTGGTTTCAGGAAGTTGGAACACATTGTTCTTGTGCATTATAGAGAAATAAAAAAGGTATATCATTTGTAACATATAGAACTGTACATGTTCTATCTTGGTTCTCCTTTCAATCCCCAAAAGCGTTTTGGAAGTTTGAAAATAAACTATCAATGAGACAAAATATAAAAATAAATAGGTGAATTAATAGTGGGAAGAACGGAGTATGTCAATATTGAGTAGTGCTTGTAGTACTCTTGTTTGAGTGATTAACTAACCTGCTACCTAGGTTGAAGTTATTAGTTTGTTTGGTTACTAACCACAGTTTTTTGGTGGTTCTGTTAATGATAGGTAACAAAGAATGCGAGGAAGAAATAAAAAGAAGTCTTTGTTTGTGTTCCCTTCATTATGGTATACTGAAATGCAACTAGTTGTTTCGGTATGTTATTAGGTGTTCACTTCATTGCAGTTTACTGAAGTCCAATTGGTAATTGTGGTCATGGTGTAAAAGTTTCGGCAGAAGGATATTCAAGGGGTCATCAAGCATCTTTCATTAGGGGAACCAACAGCAGTAAGATCGCTCGAGTTCGACACCTACCTTATTTGCTACAAGATTAGCAAGCAAACCAAAAGATAGTCTCTGTAAGGTTGTAACATCATTTGTTATTATGAAAAGCTTAACTTTCATTCACCGTAAAGAAGTGAACTACATTTTCAGGCAATTATATGAAATTTTAATTTCTTATTGTGTAGTATTGGTAGTATATATCAAAGTATTTCAACAACGGTTGAACAGAATAGCGAACTACATACTTTGACAACACAGCCAAACTATCGTCATTGGGGTCATTTGACAATGGTTATTTCTGTTGTCATTAGGTCATTTCACAATAGTTTATTTCTGTTATCACATGGTTGATATGACAACGTTGCTTGCAATGGAAATAAACTGTTGTCAAAGCGACGAAGCTTTTAA
>NC_039358.1:236212380-236224164 GCF_003573695.1 Papaver somniferum
ACCCCCATATGACAACGTCTGGAAAATCGTTGTCATACCCGTTCATCAACGGCTTCTCAGTGTTGTTATCGGCCTTTTTTCTTGTAGTGGCATAGAGAATAGCCGGAGGAAATTCAGAGAAGGCATAGAGAATAGCCGGAGGAAATTCAGAGAAAGAGAGTATCTAATGCAGCAATCGATGATAGCTGGCAGGAGAGAGAACAATGCCCAAATAGTAGAAAAGGCAACCCGGCAGCAACCTAGACTAACGAACAAATGCGCAAGAAGCGAACCATGCAAACCAGAAATAGCAGCATTGTTCTCGTTAAGACAAAGGGAAAATGAAAATCTACGAAGTCTAGTGGCGAGATGGGACACAATCTACAGAGAATTAAAAGGAAGGATTTCATAGGAAGATTTAGTGCGCTCATTCATCTATTCATTGTCAACTAGGCAGCCATTATTTACTATGTTGTTCAAGATCAGGAACGAAGTAAAGTTGAAGGAATTGAAAAGATATCAATCTGAGCACATTCGCAAGGAAGAGGAACGTTGATAGTCAAGGAAGGGCCGGGGAAGCAAGATGAATGTACTTGTTTTAATCTATCAATTGATAATGTATCAAATTTGCAAAAGAACAACAATGAAGTTTTGATGAATTTTGATGAATCGTATTATGAATATGAATTTTCGAAACTTACAAAATAATCAAAGAAAGATAAGACCTCGCATTAGTAGGCAAATAAGATTCATGAAATAAACAGTTTCTAGGGAAACTTAAAACCTTTGCCTAGGAAGGCTGAGAATCCACGACATGCACCCTACTTCGCATGAAAATGCAAGAGGCAAGACTTAACGCATGTCGTGAAAAACTCTCAGAGAGATAAGCTAGGGGCAATGATAAGACCTATCCGGTGAGGGTCCCTTTTATGATGTCCTTCGGTAAGGGGTGCAGAAATATGACCAAGGCGCCGACGTGATCGGTTGAGTTGCGGGTGCCTGAGATGTCTGGAGCGTTACCGGCCATGTCCGTATGGAAAGTCTTGGCTACGATGCACTCGATTCCTAAGAAACCTCACTTAGGGTGTGACTTCGTAACCCCAAGCCACATCGGCGAAGGTGATAGGAAGTCACGAAAACAACTGACTGTCGTAATAACTGGATGGGAGGAGACCAACATGCATGTTAGGGTTAACCTCCTTGAAGGGGCAATCAGGAGGAATATAAAGGGATGGCACCCTCCAGATTGGGGAGCTGTGTGACAAAAAAAGACGGCAATGTCATGGGGCTAACATTCATGGGAATAACTAGGTCTGTCGCATTGTTGCGGAGAAAATAAAGCAAATGTTAAGACGAGGTTGATGGATTATTATTTGAAAGAGTAATAAGTGCATGTGACTTCGTCGAATTAAGATCCTTCTGAAAGGATGAGGCACAATAAGACCTTAATTAGGAGGCACATTAAGACCTCGTATAAAGTAACACATAAAATGAATAAGAATTAAATGCAACGAGATAATTCTTGGATTTTATGAGAAAAGAGGATATGGGCAACAAGGTAACAAGGGTAAGGCTGTCAGAGGAAAATAATATTTTTGCATTTTGTTCTTCTTTAGCATTATCCTCGTAAGACTTAGCGTTTCGCCCCGACAAATGAGGCAAAGGCAAGAGGAAAGAAGCGAAGACAAAAGCAAAAGGCAAGAGCCAACAAAATATGAAGACTGAAGATGAAGACTACGTGAGAGATACAAACGAAATACAAAATAAGATGCTGCGAGATGTTTCGCGAACCAAAGGGAAGGGAAGGATTTATCAAGGTTAAGGAATAGATGGTAAGGTATCGATTAACTCTACACTCTACCTCGGAAACACACAAAAGAATAAGAGGCAAGTATATACTTTAAATTTTATTATTCTTTCGAGTATTTCCTCGATAAGTATCTACTTGGCGAAATAGAAAGTCATAATATTGAATAAATATGTACTTAAGAAAAATAGAAAATTATGATATATTACCCAAAGAAGTTAAGGTGTTTTCCCCCCAAGCTTGGGTGCGCCCAGAAAGATAAACTGCTTCTAAAGTAGCCAAGCAACAAAATCAAAATATGAAAGAAGAAAACTAAGGCTATTGATGAGGGAGGGCGTCATCAGTAACGGTTGTCTCAGGAATCTCATCACGCGCTCCACCAAGACCAGAGTCAGTAGTAGCAGAGGCTTCCTTGGACTCTTCTTTCGTGGCCTTCGTATCATCAACCTTCTGCTTCTCGCCATCTTCAGAAAATCTATCTTCTTCGCCAGAGACGATCTTATCATCCTTTGGTTTCTCGTCACCGGAGAACATCTCCAAAGGAAAAGTAGGATGAGGAATGCCGTGCTCATCACAGTAAGTGTCGAAAAAAGGAACCAGATAGTTCTGAGTATTCTTACGAGCTAGCTTTGCCACCTTCGCGGAAGTTTCTATCATCTCATCCAAATCAGCGTTCAAGTCCCCCACCTCATTTTCAAGACAAGAAGCCTATGTGCAAGATTCATCCCTTTCATTGGAAAGGAGAAGGATTTGGCTCTTGTGGCGCTCTTCGGACTCTGCAAAACAGGACAAAATCTTATCAGAAACTTTTAAATCGGCATGATTAATGATATTTGGCATCACACCTAAAGCTACCTTCCATTTGCAAAGGGTGGTATTCAAAGTCTCTTGAATATCGGTATACAAATGATACAGCTTGGATATTTTTAGATCTGACTCGTGAAGCTGAACACATAACTCGTGATACACATTGTCCCAGCCTTTACCGTGACCAGATTTCGAAGTATCTTGACTAGGATGAATGACGAGAGCACCTTTGCTTTTGCGATGATCTGAAGACTTGACCAGGGAAGAATATTTGGCAGACTTTGAGCGTAAGGAGCTATTTAACTGAGACTAAAGAGATGCCACCTTTTTCTTCAGGCAGTCGATCTCTTCGCTTAAACCAGTTATTTTGTTACGAGACCTATGAAGATCCGCCATGACCTGATTCTTTCTACTGATCACACGCTCATTATCTTCCTCTAACCTCCTATAAGCAGACAACGCCGAGAAATGAAGATGCCGCGAAGTAATTAGGGAATTGTTAACTCGTTGGAACTCTAACTTGAGACGCTCATTCTCGTCATGAAGGTGATAATTCATCTCCTCAATACGAGAACAATCGACGGAAAGGCAGTCCACTTGCGAAAAAAGAGTATCAACCTTCTCATTCAAAATATGGTTCTCAGACACGTAGCAATCATTCTGGTTCACAAGGTTCAGATTTTCAGCACACACATCTTCTAGTGAGGCAGATGATTCAGAGGCATTCACTTGACGTTGCATGCATCGAACTTGACGAAATAAGAAAATAACAGAAGTAGAGACAAAGGCAAAGAACGAATCTGCGAGGGGAGGGAACTTACTCAGAAGATTCTCTATTTTCTGACTTTGCTTGCTGGAATGCTCCTTTTCCTCTTTGACCTCCTTTGCCAAAGACTTGATTAGAGCCTCGTCCTTCTTTGCTTTCTCACGAATAAGCCTAGCCTCTACGAGGTTGGCCATATGACGGTTGACTTCCTGCGAAGTGAAGAGACAAAACTCAGGAAATAAATCTGGGTCCAAAGAGAAGACACAACAGAAAGGAAAAAAGGGTCACCTAATTCATCAGTGCCGAATGCTGATGAAGAGACAAATTCATAGAAGCATTTTGCATTACAGACGATTCCAGAGAGAGAAAGTCATCAGCACTAAGGGTCACCAAAGATTCTAAGGCGCGAGACCTCATGGCTGGGTCTTCGCGAGCCTTGACATAGACGTTTTGGAGAAATTTCATGTCAGGGTCGAAGATAGGGTTGGACAGCACTGACGAAACCGCCTGCTTCTTCTTTTCTCCAGTAAAAGGATTCCTGGTGGCCTTCTCGGGGCGCTCAATATCGAGAAGAACAGGAGGTTCATCTACTTTAGCAGAGGTGGTCGTGCGAGATTGAGAAGGTTGAGGCTTGCAAGGAGTAGAGAGACTTGAAAGTATGGCAACCTTGGGAATGGCGGTCAAAGCAGCCAGATCCAAGACGAAATACGCAAGCTGATAATAATAATGAAATAAAATACCTGAGAAAAAGGAGGAGGAGGGATAGGATGATCATGCCTTTTTCGCCCCTTACTTGACTCAGCAGCGGGCTGCATAGCGAAGGAAGTATTACTCTAGGTAGAATAGAAGATCAAAATTTAAGAATATCACGAGAAGAAAATAATGATTAAAGTGGATTCCTATTTAGGAGTGGGAGACCCGATAGTGATATCCGTTTCCTTATGATCTTTGAGTATACCAACAACGGGAAACTCGTACTAAAATAGGAAAGAACAAGGATATAAGAGCCAATGAAATCAAAAGCAAGACAAGGGTTTAAGGGAAAAAAGATGATACCTCGTCAGACACGGAACAATGAAGTTTCCAAGGGTCGCAGTCAGAAAGATGGCGATGTTGAGGAAGATGACCCTTCCTAGGATTTCCATTCTTGTCAAAACCCCAGACCAAAGGGCCCCCCACCACTATGGGAAATGTCGCCCAATCTTCATCTTGCTCTATCTTGAGAGGGCCCAAACTCGCTAGATATGCGAATTGTATTACCAGAAAGTTGAAAAACCCCACACTGGAGCTTATTCAGAATCTCGAAGAAAGTAGGATTAGAAGGGTTGTAGAGAGGAAAGGTTAACTCGGACCTTAACTGACCAAGGGAGATGATCATCTTATTCGAAGACCAGGCGTCGCAGAGAATCCATCTAGAGTTTAACTCCATATCGGGAGTTGCGTGGACAGCAGGAGAGAAACAGAAGAGCCGGTAGCGGGAAACAAAGATAAACCCATCTTCTGAAAAAATCCGTTTGGAAATCCTCATAGGACTTGAGTGGAGTGAGAGTTGATGTCTTTTTGGAAGCCATAATAATGAAAGGAAAATAGAGGATTGAGGAGGGGTACAACAATGGTGGAAGGAAGAGAAAGCGCAAAAACCAGATAGGCACAGAAGGAAGGAAGAGGAAAAGAAACCCCAAACTTAAGTCAAGATGGATATAAATAGCCTAAAAGATGACTGGCTTAGTTCTTCGACGGCACGTTCGAGGTATACTAACCGGGAATGGGCGGTTACCCAGAAGGCGTGGAGACAGAGGAGTGGAGAGCGTGGCGACTGGGGAATCTGGAGCGGTTCTTATTCCATTCTCGTATGACTCGAATAGAATAAGAAAAGGAAAAATGTAGGTACACGAAATAGGTTCGCCACGTGTCAGACGTAAAGGGATAAAAAATCTCACTTAAAGATCCTAGTCAGGGACTTGTCAAATCGGATGTCAGAGTTACCTCGTCGACTTTCAACTATACGAAGTAAAAAGAAGATACGGACAAAGGCATGAAGAATTTAAGATACGAAAGACCAGACTGGAGTGTCCAAAAAGTCATCAAGGACGAAGTGAAGAAAAAAGAAGTAAGATTACTTGGCTGAAAAGATAAGTCACGAAGTAGATAAATTATGGAGCAAGAAAAGAGACAGGTGTCCCGATCATCCCATGTGAAGATAGCGAAAGAAGGGGAAAAACTTTATGGAAAATGGCCTGGGCGAAGTAAAAAGCGCCTCCGCGAGGACGTGACTAGGCAAAGTGAGTTGTGATCCATTAGGGTTAGACGGCCTATAAATATAGGTCCTTGGGTAATGTATGGGGATGGATTTTCTGTTAAGTGGGAGAGCTTAGCTTAGAGGGAGATTAGGGTTTCCTTGCGTTTAAGAATTTGTATTCTCTTTACATGGAATGATTCATCAATAAAGATTTGGTCTGTTTATATTACTTAGTATGTCTTACATCTTGGTGGCTATCATTTTGGGTGTACTGCTGGATTTCCAGTAGTTATAAAGGGCATACTTTTCCATGGTAAAGCCAAACAATAAAGGAATTGTGAACCAGGTTATGAAAACATTCCATGCAGTAGACTGACCAATTAACCATCAGGGTTAGCCCAGTTGGCCAGGAGTTTGACTCTCAAGTAGGAGGTCAGCGGTTCGAGTCTCCGCTCAAGTGTAATTTATACTAACTTTAACATGGGTTCAAGAAGGGCCGAGTTTGCTCAGTGGGGTAAGCCGGTGGCTACGCTGCCAGGGGCAGGACGAGCCTATGCCTTAGCATCAAAAAAAAAAAAGAAAAAGACCGACCAATTAAACATAGACAGTAGATAAATGTAAACCAACAAGCTTAAAGATTCTTGAACCATTGAACAAGTGAATGTATTGTTACTGCAAAAACAATAATTGCATGCAGTTTAATTAAGTATCATGGAATTGGAAATGAAGGAAAGGTGTACAGAATTCATGATATACCTGAGCGTGTCACTGTTAATGACCTACACCTTGGGTGATGTTTCATCTCAAATATATGCGGTCGAGTTCAAAAAAGGCTTCTTAAAACCAGTTGATGTTGATGATCCATGTTGAGATGGTCTCTCTTCCGGAAAGCCCCAACTGTTCCCTTCCTGAATGTTTTCTCCCACACTTGATAAATGTAGACTTCCAGAAAAAACGTTCATAGTAGAGTATTTGGAGAATTCAGACTCTGGTTCATGATGTTTGTTGACGTCAATATCATATGCATTCAGTACCTTCTCTTTGCTTCTAAACTTGGTAATATTTGGATTTATGAGTCTTTTGACTCACATCTGGAAGGTGTCGACCCTCCTATTTCAAAAAAAATATTTCCTTCTAGATATCACTCACTGAATCTCTATTTTGATACAAAAACCATAACTCATGAATTCCTCGAGTTGCTTACTGAGTTTTGGGTTCTTTCTTCTTATTTTATAAACACCACCTTATGAACTAATCAGTTTTTTTTTTCCTCCATATACACCTATCAAAGCAATCTGAAGTCCAGCTACGATGATAATATGACTTACTACATTGGACAGTCGATCCACATCCAATATAGTGTACTATTTGGTGTATCAACCAGTTTTCCATTTCATATGTGTGCAGAATTAACAGAGGTTCAAAGAACATGCAAGACTGCAATATCTACTGCAAAAGTAAAGGCCACTTACATAACAATGTATAACTTCGCAGTTTGATCTCCATGGCTCTCAGTTGTAGCTGGAAAGAAAAAAAAAAGGATCTTTCCCGTTTTTGTAGATATCAAATAAATAAAACGAGTATCTCTTAGAATACAATGTCTCCAATTCCACTCATATGGTAATTTCCCACTGACACATTTTGAATCCTAATTAGAATAAACATAAATCATCAGACACTGGTATACAAGTAACAATGCTCTACGTACCGTTAAAGTGAGAATACACATTTCCAGGTAAAGTTAAATAAAAGAGAATTGCATCATTCTTTTGATATGGCCATGCCAGATATTGATAAAATAACCAATGAATTCCGCGAATATGAAAGGATTCCTTGCAGTAGATTGACAATTGAACATAGAAGGTATATGAATGTAAACCAAGCCAATGAATTGTAACTGCAAAAACAGTAATTTCATTCGGTTATAAGTATAATAGAACGGGATCCTGTTCAAATGAAGAAAGCATATCAGCCTCAGAACTCCATTTCATTTCGTCGTTGTTCCAATTCCAATTTTTCCATTCCCAGCATATCCATAAGGTCGCCAACAGAATTTTCTGAGTCAACATAACTAATAGAATCTTCATCAACGAACCGGCCATCTTCCGCTCTTTCTACATGTTTCCTCTTCCTCCTAATATTGCCAGTACCACCTTCTTCTAAAATTGTAACACTTAAAAAGAAAATTCCCAATTAGTTGACAACTACGAAATTTCTCAATTATCATAAGTTAAACATGCAAGGAACCAAAATGAAACCATGAAATTTGTTCAATTATTTATCATACTTTTAAACATGTAAGCAATCGAAACAAATACAACATGAAAGATCACTAAAGTGAAGATATAAGAATTACTCACAGGTATCATCAGTTGTAGCCCCTTGTTGAATTTCTGTTTCATCATCTTTCCCGGGTACTTTCTTCCTCCTCCGTTTCAAGCCCCTAGAACCTGCATCTTGATCACCATCTGCACTTGTGTTCTTTTTAAGAAGCTTCTTCATCTTATATGCCTTTGCATAATTGTAATGTTTTTCACAAAATTTGGTTTTAGGAACACTGCCATCAGCAGCACAATGACTCATCCTAAAATTCTTGCATCTCAATGAACCATTAGTTTGACAACAACGCTGTCCATCTGGAGGCAGCTTCATCTTCTCCATCTCCTTCATCTTCTTCATCTTCTCCATCTGCAATGACTCCTACTCTTGCATTTCTCAATCATCTTAATTCAAACATTTAAGCAGTCAAAGACGAACAACAACATAAATAAATCACTAAATGATTTCTCTGGGTACTTAACAACTATCAAACATCTCAATTATTATATTTTAAACAAGTAAGCATCCAAAATGAAACTTTTCATAATTTTTAACATGTAAGCAACAACAACGTCAAGAACAGATGAAACTTTGAAATCGAAAATAGTTACCGTAATTTTACAAATGTAAGCAATCGAAAAAAAACAACTACATAAAAATCACTAAAATGAAGATATAAGAATTACTCACTGGTAGCTGGTTGCATACTTTCTGTTACTTCAAGAGACCGGTTATCTTCCTCAGTTACCTTCTTCCACTTCCTTTTCAAGCCTCTACATTTTATAGGACCAGTAGCACTACAACCTGCAGCTTCCCCGTCCCCATTTCTCTTCTTAAGATGGTTCTCGTAATATCTACTCTTGTAATGTTTTTCACAATATCTACTCTTAGGAACACTATCATCATCACCATGTCCCATCCTAAAATTCTTGCATCTCCATATTTTACCATCAGTTTGACAGCAACGCTCCTGTACCTTCTTCTTAAGATTGTAATGCTTTTCACAATATCTTGTCTTAGGAACAGTATCATCATCAACAGCAGCATCATGACCCATCCTAAAATTCTTGCATCTCCATCCTAAAATTCGTTACTTTCCTCCAGTACCTTCTTAAGCTTTTCAGAATACTTTGCATGAAGATTGTGATAATGCTTTTCACAATATCTTGTCTTAAAGAACAGTGTCATCATCAACAGAAGCACCATGACCCATCCTAGAATTCTTGCATCTCCATCCCATCCCATTCATTTTACTACAACGCTGTTCATCTGGACCGGAACCTGCATCTTCACTTCTCTTCTTCTTAAGATTTGCATGATAATTGTAATGTTTTTCACAATATATTGTCTTAGGAACAGTATCATCAGCAGCAGCAGCACCATGAGCCATCCTAACATTCTTGCATCTCCATCCCTTACTAGCAGTTCTACCACAACGCTGTTCATAAGGAGACAGCTTCTTATTCCTCTTGGTCCCAACATTGGCAGAACCACCTTGTATATGAGCTGCATATACAGAGAATTCTCAATTAGTTAGACAATTTGCAATCCTAAATTACAGGTTCCCTAATTCCTGTCAATGAATTTTGTTTTCTGCCATTCTTTCAATTTTTTTCCTCCTTGCCCCAATTTTGACAGATGAAACTATGAATTTTCTCAATTGATTATCCTAATTCAAATCAAACGAACCCAATCACTAAAATAAAAAATGTATCTAAGAATTACTCACAGGTATCATCATCTTCACCATCTCCAATTGTTTTCTTCTTCTTCTTCCGTTTCTTACCATACTCTGCAAAATAAATGTAATGTTTTTCACAAAATTTGGAGTTACGAACACTATCATCATTAGCAGAAGCACCGCCATGACTCCTCATCCTAAAATTCTTGCATCTCCATCCCATTCCACTAAATTTACTGCAGCGCTGTTCATCTGGAGGCAGCTTCATCTTCTCCAACTCCAAATCGTTGTAATCTTTGTAATGTTTTTGACAATAACCCAGTTCATTATCAGCACTAGCATTCTTGCAACTCCATTTCCCAAATTTTCTGCTGCAACTCTCTTGATTAATTTTTCTACCGCAAATCTCTTCTTCTTCACTAGCAGCGGCAGCCTTCATTATTACACCAACAAAAAAAATCTGATGTTGCCCTAGAAATAAAATCTACTTGTTGTGTGGGGTTTTGTCTATTATACCCTCACAATTATCGCCTTGTTTCCGAAAGTCATACGAGGGGCTTTTTAATCGTAAACTTATATAAGTCTATCCATTTACCATAATTGTATATATAATTTGAGACCCAAATACTGGCAAATACTGGCCTCACATTGAAAGTTAAGCCAAAAGCTTGAATTTTAGAGCTCCTGGCCTCCGATCAATAGGAATTCAGGGTTTTCAATTTATTTTGTAATTTTTCGTGCACACCAATCACTTAGGGTGGTGATTATCCTTTGCTCCACTACACAAACGGAGCACGCCATACAACGATGGAACCCTAATTCTATTCTCCTCTCTTTTCACCGTCTCCACTGTGCCTATTTTCTCCCCTTTTTCTCTTAACAAATCTCTTCTTCTTCTCTGATTCTTTCTCATGCAGCTTTTTCATTCTCTCTCACAATATTAGTTATGATTATTAGTTGTTTTTTGATTATTGGTTTATTTTATTTTACAGGTATATACAAAGATATCAATAAAAACCTAACAAAAGTGCACAAAGAAAACCCTAATATCTAGGAAAACACGCTTACACGGAGTCCATCTTCTTTCGTTTCTTTTCGGTTGAATTTTAATTTAGTAGCTTAACAATAATAATGAGCCATATACGATAACACCTTCAATGGTTTTGTCTGTCTTCACTCGATCTTTCTTTCAGATTGAGGCATGATCTTGCCTCATGTCTATTTGGTAAGTTCCTTCAAATTTGTCGGAAAGATTAGAATGAGTTATTTCGTAATTGATTGCAAAGTTTATGCTAAATGTGTTAGCTAAGTAAGTAATTACATTTTAAATCTATGATCATTATGTCGTGTCTCAGGTTATTTGTGGCAATGGAAAGCTAGACTATGGATGCACTTGGTTATGGGGCATTCTTGGGGATCTATGCAATCCTGATATATCATCTACGATGCGGATATAAAGAGCTGTCAGGAATCAGTTTGATGCTCTTGGAGTGGTTCTATGCCTTGAGCAATAAGGTACAACCTGCGTTCCTTTTGATAACTATTACCATAAGAATTTAGTTCAAGTTTTACACGTAAGATGCTTTAGACTGGGAAAAATCTATAAGAATTTGTTTTCACCATTTTGATTACACATTCTTTTTGACCTTCTTATGTAATTTCATCTACTTCCAACTGTCTTTTATGAGAGAATTTTGAATGTTCATCTTTTTAGTTTGGTAGCAATAGAAAGTCTGAACTTTTTGCAGGTTTTCACATATGCTTCTGTTGTATTTCACGGGTTGTAACATGTTTTGGAAAACAGAACTTAGGTTTAAAAACCGTTACCGGTACAAGTTAACATTTCAGTTTAAGGTGCAGTAAACAATCTAATATGTTTGAATTTTTTCTTTAGGTAGTTGCGCAAGTCATGTGGTGCTTAATTCACACAATCTGGATTGGCAACTCTGTAGCAGTGGCAACCTGGTCTGTTTTGTTTTTGCAATGGTGACAGGAGAATTTCTTCAAGGTATGAAGAAGACATTCTAAAAATATTTTGGGCTGATTTATTGTGTGTTATTCTTTATTTGTGTATTTTCTGGACTAACTTCGTTGTGATAACACTACTTTAGCCAAGAGGGTTGAAGTAGCATTTTAAGAGTCTCAGTGCGCCTCCAGCAATGTTTTTTTTTTTTTTTTTGACAAAT